>NW_027017958.1:300000-461000 GCF_032854445.1 Liolophura sinensis | reverse complement strand
ATGGTATTATAATGATTAAAATATTCATCTTGTAACTGAATATGCTAATGTAATGATTATAATGTCTATTTTGCAACTGAGCATGCTTTTATACTGATTACAATGTCCACCTTGTAACTGAACATGCTATTATAATGATTTCAATGTTCATCTTGTAACTGAGCATGTTTTTATAATGATTACAATGTTCACCTTGCAACTGATGATGTTTTTATATTGATTACAATGTTCACCTTGTAACTGAACATGCTTTTATAATGATTACAATATTCATCTTGTAATTGAACGTGCTAATATAATGAATACAATGTTTATTTTGTAACTGATGATGTTATTATAATGATTACAATATTCATCTTGTAAATGAATATGCTAATCTAATGATTACAATGTCTATTTTGCAACTGAGCATGCTTTTATACTGATTACAATGTTCACCTTGTAACTGATGATGTTTTTATAATGATTACAATGTTCATCTTGTAACTACATATGCTATAATAAAGATTACATTGTTCATCTTGTAAAAAAATATGCTAATATAATAATTGCAATATTCATTTTGTAACTGAGCATGCTATTTTATTGATTACAATGATGATTTTGTAACAGTTGACGCTATTATAATGATTACAATGTTTACTTTGTAACTGAACATGCTATTACAATGATTACAATGTTCATCTTGTAACTGAACATGCTATTATGTCGGTTACAATCTTCATCTTGTAACTGAAAAGGATATTAAGATGCTAACAATGTTTATCTTGCAACTGAGCATGCTATTATAATGATTACAATGTTCACTTCGTAACTGAACATGCTAATTTAACTATTACAATGTTCATCTTGTAACTGGGCATGTTTTTATAATGATTACAATGTTCATCTTGTAACTGAGCAGGTTATTGTAATGATGACAATGTTCACCTTGTAACTGAGCACATTATTATAATGATTACAATGTTCATCTTGTAACTGAATATGCTATTGTAATCATTACAATGTCCATTTTGCAACTGAGCATGCTTGTATACTGATTACAATGTTCACCTTGCAACTGATGATGTTTTTATAATGATTACAATGTTCATCTTGTAACTGAACATGCAATTATAAGGATTATAATGTTCACTTTGTAACTGAACATGCTATTATAATGATTACAATGTTCATCTTTTAAAAAAACATGCTATTATGTCGATTACAATTTTCATCTTGCAACTGAGCATGATATTATAATGATTACAATGTTCATCTTGTAATTGAACGTGCTAATATAATGAATACAATGTTCATTTTGTAACTGATGATGTTATTTTAATGATTACAGTATTCATCTTTTAACTGAATATGCTAATGTGATGATTACAATGTCCATTTTGCAACTGAGCATGCTTTTATACTGATTACAATGTTCACCTTGTAACTGATGATGTTTTTATAAGGATTACAATGTTCATCTTGTAAATACATATGCTATAATAATGATTACAATGTTCATCTTGTAACTGAATATGCTATTGTAATGATTACAATGTCCATTTTGCAACTGAGCATGCTTGTATACTGATTACAATGTTCACCTTGCAACTGATGATGTTTTTATAATGATTACAATGTTCACTTTGTAACTGAACATGCTATTACAATGATTACAATGTTCATCTTGTAACTGAACATGCTATTATGTCGATTACAATCTTCATCTTGCATCTGAGCATGATATTATTATGATTACAATGTTCATCTTGTAATTGAACGTGCTAATATAATGAATACAATCTTCATTTTGTAACTGATGATGTTATTATAATGATTAAAATATTGATCTTGTAACTGAATATGCTAATGTAATGATTATATTGTCCATTTTGCAACTGAGCATGCTTTTATACTGATTACAATGTCCACCTTGTAACTGAACGTGCTATTATAATGATTTCAATGTTCATCTTGTAACTGAGCATGATTTTATAATGATTACAATGTTCATCTTGCAACTGATGATGTTTTTATAATGATTACAATGTTCATCTTGTAACTGAACATGTAATTATAAGGATTACAATGTTCACTTTGTAACTGGACATGTTATTACAATGATTACAATGTTCATCTTGTAACTAAATATGCTATTATGTCGATTACAATCTTCATCTTGCAACTGAGCATGATATTATAATGATTACAATGTTCATCTTGTAATTGAACGTGCTAATATAATGAATACAATGTTCATTTTGTAACTGATGATGTTATTATAAAGATTACAATGTTCATCTTGTAATTGAACGTGCTAATATAATGAATACAATGTTCATTTTGTAACTGATGATGTTATTATAATGATTACAATATTCATCTTGTAACTGAATATTCTAATGTAATGATTACAATGTCTATTTTGCAACTGAGCATGCTTTTATACTGATTACAATGTTCACTTTGTAACTGATGATGTTTTTATAATGATTACAATGTTCATCTTGTAAGTACATATGCTATAATAATGATTACATTGTTCCTCTTGTAATAAAATATGCTAATATAATAATTGCAATATTCATTTTGTAACTGAGCATGCTATTATATTGATTACAATGATGATTTTGTAACCGTTGACGCTATTATAATGATTACAATGTTTACTTTGTAACTGAACATGCTATTATAATGATTACAATGTTCATCTTGTAACTGAACATGCTACTATGTCGATTACAATCTTCATCTTGTAACTGAAAATGATATTATAATGATAACAATGTTTATCTTGCAACTGAGCATGCTATTATAATGATTACAATGTTCACTTCGTAACTGAACATGCTAATTTAACTATTACAATGTTCATCTTGTAACTGGGCATGTTTTTATAATAATTACAATGTTCACCTTGTAACTGAGCAGGCTATTGTAATGATTACAATGTTCACCTTGTAACTGAGCACATTATTATAATGACTACAATGTTCATCTTGTAACTAAATATGCTATTGTAATGATTACAATGTCCATTTTGCAACTGAGCATGCTTGTATAGTGATTACAATGTTCACCTTGCAACTGATGATGTTTTTATAATGATTACAATGTTCATCTTGTAACTGAACATGCAATTATAAGGATTACAATGTTCACTTTGTAACTGGACATGCTATTACAATGATTACAATGTTCATCTTGTAACTAAACATGCTATTATGTCGATTACAATCTTCATCTTGCAACTGAGCATGATATTATAATGATTACAATGTTCATCTTGTAATTGAACGTGCTAATATAATGAATACAATGTTCATTTTGTAACTGATGATGTTATTATAAAGATTACAATGTTCATCTTGTAATTGAACGTGCTAATATAATGAATACAATGTTCATTTTGTAACTGATGATGTTATTATAATGATTACAATATTCATCTTGTAACTGAATATTCTAATGTAATGATTACAATGTCTATTTTGCAACTGAGCATGCTTTTATACTGATTACAATGTTCACTTTGTAACTGATGATGTTTTTATAATGATTACAATGTTCATCTTGTAACTACATATGCTATAATAATGATTACATTGTTCCTCTTGTAATAAAATATGCTAATATAATGATTGCAATATTCATTTTGTAACTGAGCATGCTATTATATTGATTACAATGATGATTTTGTAACCGTTGACGCTATTATAATGATTACAATGTTTACTTTGTAACTGAACATGCTATTATAATGATTACAATGTTCATCTTGTAACTGAACATGCTATTATGTCGATTACAATCTTCATCTTGTAACTGAAAATGATATTATAATGATAACAATGTTTATCTTGCAACTGAGCATGCTATTATAATGATTACAATGTTCACTTCGTAACTGAACATGCTAATTTAACTATTACAATGTTCATCTTGTAACTGGGCATGTTTTTATAATGATTACAATGTTCACCTTGTAACTGAGCAGGCTATTGTAATGATTACAATGTTCACCTTGTAACTGAGCACATTATTATAATGACTACAATGTTCATCTTGTAACTAAATATGCTTTTGTAATGATTACAATGTCCATTTTGCAACTGAGCATGCTTGTATAGTGATTACAATGTTCACCTTGCAACTGATGATGTTTTTATAATGATTACAATGTTCATCTTGTAACTGAACATGCAATTATAAGGATTACAATGTTCACTTTGTAACTGAACATGCTATTACAATGATTACAATGTTCACTTTGTAACTGAACATGCTATTATAACTATTACAATGTTCATTTTGTAATTGGGCATGTTTTTATAATGATTACAATGTTCATCTTGTAACTGAGCACGCTATTGTAATGATTACAATGTTCACCTTGTAACTGAGCACATTATTATAATGATTACAATGTTCATCTTGTAATTGAACGTGCTAATATAATGAATACAATGTTCATTTTGTAACTGATGATGTCATTTTAATGATTACAATATTCATCTTGTAACTGAATATGCTAATGTAATGATTACAATGTCCATTTTGCAACTGAGCATGCTTTTATACTGATTACAATGTCCACCTTGTAACTGAACATGGTATTATAATGATTACAATGTTCATCTTGTAACTGAGCATGTTTTTATAATGATTACAATGTTCACCTTTTAACTGAACATGCTATTTTAATGATGACAATGTTCATTTTGTAACTGAACATGCTATTATGTCGATTACAATCTTCATCTTGTAACTGAAAATGATATTATAATGATTACAATGTTTATCTTGCAACTGAGCATGCTATTATAATGATTACAATGTTGAATTCGTAACTGAACATGCTATTTTAACTATTACAATGTTCATCTTGTATCTGGGCATGTTTTTATAATGATTACAATGTTCACCTTGTAACTGAACATGCTATTTTAATGATTACAATGTTCATCTTGTAACTGAATATTCTATTATGATTACAATTTTCATCTTGTAACTGAGCTTTCTATTATAATGATTACAATGTTTACCTTGTAACTGAGCGTGCTAATATAATGATTACAATGTTCACCTTGTAACTGAGCATGCTAATACAATGATTACAATGTTTATCTTGTAACTGAGCATGCTATTATAAAACACGTGTCTCTTTAACTGGATTTAGTCTATTTCAGCTGAGGGGAAAAATGAAACATTTAGTCTGGATAATGTGTGGGGATAAGATGAGCTTTTTAGTGTGTATTTGGTCCAAACTGCATCTTTGTACCGTTGATCGTTGAGAAGAAATAGAAGGCATTTCTCAATATTGGCACTTAAAAGATGGTGCCAGCTAGGAAATCAGCTCTAACCCCAGTGTTCCATGTGGGATTACAGAGAACACTTGGTCCCGCAGCTTTTATGATCGTTTCTCTTTTCAGTCATTATAGCAAGGTTTCTCAACAATCGACAAAAATAAATGAAAATAAATCAGCAGAGAACTATCTGCAATCCGTGGTATCCCGTGCCTTGACAGGTGTAAGGCAACCTGATTTTTAAGTAACACCTCGCAGTGATTGCTTTCAACCTTTGAATCTTTCTTTCATTCTTGCATTACAATGTGACGTCAAACCCAATCATCCAGTCATTCGGTGATTACTGTTACACAACAATTGAATCAAACCTTTCAGGTGTCATTTCAAGAGATCTAAAACGCTATCTAGTTAGCAACAAAGGCTTCAAAGGCTTAATTTGTGCTCTTGTGTACACAGTGCTTATTTAGTACACGGACCCTGTCTGTGGAATTTTGTGTATATGTCGTCATACACTCAGTTATACTGTGGACTTTCGCTCTTGTAAATATTGCCTCTGTGCATTTTTCAGCATTGTGTAAGTACTTTAGTATTTGTATAGATATTGCTATCATTTCTTGTTAAACTTAAGTATTTTAGCTCTTGTAAAAGTCTTGTTATCTGTTCCTGTTAAATGTAATAAATTGTTGAAAAATAAAATCTGCTGGTTTTGGTTACTTTTTTGTGCGGCTAAACTGTCGTGTATTTCGAACAAGCCATCTCTTTATAATACAGACAGTTTGGGTCGTAACATTATTTATTTATTTATTTGGTGTACTGGGGGAAACCCACGACTACCCGCAGGTTGCCAGAAGACCTCCTCATGGACGGCAAAAAGAGGAAGCCAGCCTGAGCTGGACTTGAACTCACAGCGACCGCATCGGTTGGAAGCCCATTGCAGGGCGATGGCGTGCTGACCCCCTCGGTAACTGAGGCCCTCCTCAAACAAAAATTAAATAAGTAAGTAAAATGTAAAACGTTGTGAGGCCGATAGAAAATCATGTGTTTCTCTAACTGATTTCACTCCAATTTATTCTTTCATCCAGCGTGTTGACAGAGTCAGTGGAATTCGGATGTTTAAATGGTTTCAAGCAACGAAGTATCATTACTTCAAGATATTAATATAACCTGAAGTCAGGCAGCTTCTAAACCTGGATCACTGTGTTTTCCTGAATCGTTGATTAAATCAATTAACACCATACTGAATCTCTGTTGCACCGTAAACACCATCCTGAATCTCTGCTGCACAGTAAATACCATCCTGAAACTCTGCTACACAGTAAGCACCATCCTGAATCTCTGCTGCACAGTAAACACCGTCAGGAATTTTACACTGACTGCGATCAGATAGCATTTTTCTGTATAGACATGTATGTCGCTGTGCAACTGAGTGAGTGAGTGAGTGCTTGGGGTTTAACGTCGTACTCAACAATTTTTCAGTCATATGACGACGAAGGAATCATTAGGGTGCATGCACGTGTAATGTGCCTCCTTGTTGCAGGAGGACGGATTTTCACCGCTCTTTTATTTAGTGCTGCATCACTGAGACGACTTACCGAAGGCAAGTAAGCCGCCCCGCCCGAGCCATTATACTGAAACGGGTCAACCAGTCGTTGCACTATCCCCTTCATGCTGAACGCCAAACGAGGAAGTTACAACTTCCTCTTTTAAAGTCTTAGGTGTGACTCGACCAAGGATTGATCCTGGATCTACCGGTCCCGAAGCGGACGCTCTACCAACTGTGCTATCCGGGCCGGTCTGTGCAACTGACGATCAGATAACATTTATTTGTAAAGACATGTATGTCTCTGCGCCATTTACTGTACCTATGTCTTTCACTTCAGGCAAACCTTAGTCCTCCCATACATAACCCCACCTGACAAGGCTCCTACTCAGGCTATTTTATTTCCTAGTGAAAGGAAGGCTTTAAGCATACATGTTTGTACATATAATATTAGTGGTGCGAGTTTTCAGTAATCCACAATTAACATATAACAGACCTATCAAAACCCTCACAGAATCCAAACGAAGTCCACCGTAAGCACTCTGGAAAAAACATATTAGGAGCTCAAGTACGTCTATATCGCATTTTTTATTTCATTTCTAACATGATGAGATCACAGAGCTGTTACATTTATCTGTCAAAACCGTTAGTTTAATAAGGTACATATTTGTCCTGAAAGAAAGAGACAAAGTTATTGATCTCATTAACGTACGTGTACCTGCCGACGAGCATGAGTTACCATTGTCAGCAAGACTAGTCCCGATATAGAAGAACCGTAGAGAAACCATCAAAGAATTGGGGTCGAATTTTCTGATCTTATTGCAGTCAGATTAATTTCACAGATATCGTATTCTACACATTTGGCCCATTGCCAGTACGCTGCAAATAGGGGTGCGAAACAATGCATGTATTTTTCATTGAGGAATGAAGAAAATGGTTTTAAAAAAGGACAAACATAAGTTCTCTTAAATGTGCATACCTGTAGTTTCCGTTTTAAAAGGCTAAACAAAGGGCCACTTGACTTAAGAACATGCCTATTACAATATTACATGTAATTAACTTAAATACGATATGATGGCGTTTAGTTAAACTATAGTGAATATACCAGAGTTTGGAAGCGATTTATTCTAAAAATAATTCTTACAATGTTCATCTGGTAACTGAACATGCTATTATAATGATTACAATGTTCATCTTGTAACTGAGCACGCTATTATACTGATTACAATGTTCATCTTGTAACTGGGCATACTAGTATAATGATTACAATGTTCATTTTGTAACTGAATATGCTATTATATTGATTACAATGTTCATCTTGTAACTGAACGTCCTAATATAATGATTACAATGTTCATCTGGTAACTGAGTGAGTGCTTGGGTTTTAACGTCGTTCTCTCTGGTAACTGAACATGTTATTATAATGATTACAATGTTCATCTTGTAACTGAGCATACTAGTATAATGATTACATTGTTAAATTTGTAACTGAGCATGCTATTATACTGATTACAATGTTCATCTGGTAACTGAACATGCTATTATAATGATTACAATGTTCATCTTGTAACTGAACATGCTATTATACTGATAACAATGTTCATCTTGTAACTGGGCATACTAGTATAATGATTACAATGTTCATTTTGTAACTGAATATGCTATTATATTGATTACAATGTTCATCTTGTAACTGAACGTCCTAATATAATGATTACAATGTTCATCTGGTAACTGAGTGAGTGCTTGGGTTTTAACGTCGTTCTCTCTGGTAACTGAACATGTTATTATAATGATTACAATGTTCATCTTGTAACTGAGCATACTAGTATAATGATTACATTGTTAAATTTGTAACTGAGCATGCTATTATACTGATTACAATGTTCATCTTGTAATTGAGCATGCTATTATAATGATTACAATGTTTATGTTGTAACTGAACATGCTATTATACTGATAACAATGTTCATCTTGTAACTAAGCATGATATTATAATAATTACAATGTTCATTTTGTAACTGAACATGCTATTATAATGATTACAATGTTCATCTTGTAACTGAGCATGCTATTACAATGATTACAGTGTTCATCTTGTAACTGACCATGCTGTTATTATGATTACAATGTTCATCTTGTAACTGAACATGCTAAAATAATGATTACAATGTTCATTTTGCAACAGAACATGCTTTTATACTGATTACAATGCTCATCTTATAACTACATATGCTATAATAATGATTACAATGTTCATCTTGTAATGAAATATGCTAATATAATAATTGCAGTATTCATTTTGTAACTAGGCATGCTATTATATTGATTACAATGATGATTTTGTAACAGTTGACGCTATTATAATGATTACAATGTTCACCTTGTAACTGAGCATGCTATTATAATGATTTAAATGTTCACCTTGTCACTGAACGTGCTATTATAACAATTTTAATGTTCATTTTGTAACTGAACACAGTATTAGGTTATTATAATGTTCATCTTGTAACTGAATATGCTATTATAATGATTGCAATGTTTATCTTGGCACTGAACATTCTCTTATAATGGTTTCAATGTTCATTTTGTAACTGAACACGCTATTAAATTATTACAATGTTCATCCTGTAACTGAACATGCTATTATAATGATTACAATGTTCATATTGTAACTGAGCACGCTATTGTAATGATTACAATGTTCACCTTGTAACTGAGCACATTATTATAATGATTACAACATCATCTTGTACCTGAATATGCTATTGTAATAATTACAATGTCCATTTTGCAACTGAGCATGCTTGTATACTGATTACAATGTTCACCTTGCAACTGATGATGTTTTTAAAATGATTACAATGTTCATCTGGTAACTGAACATGCAATTATAAGGATTACAATGTTCACTTTGTAACTGAACATGCTATTACAATGATTACAATGTTCATCTTGTAACTGAACATGCTATTATGTCGATTACAATATTCATCTTGATACTGAGCATGATATTATAATGATTACAATGATCATCTTGTAATTGAACGTGCTAATATAATGAATACAAAGTTCATTTTGTAACTGATGATGTTATTATAATGATTACAATAGTCATCTTGTAACTGAATATGCTAATGTAATAATTATAATGTCCATTCTCCAACTGAGCATGCTTTTATACTGATTACAATGTCCACCTTGTAACTGAACATGCTATTATAATGACTTCAATGTTAATCTTGTAACTGAGCATGTTTTTATAATGATTACAATGTTCACCTTGCAACTAAACATGCTTTTATAATGATTACAATGTTCATCTTGTAATTGAACGTGCTAATATAATGAATACAATGTTTATTTTGTAACTGATGATGTTATTATAATGATTACAATATTCATCTTGTAAGTGAATATGCTAATGTAATGATTACAATGTCCATTTTGCAACTGAGCATGCTTTTATACTGATTACAATGTTCACCTTGTAACTGATGATGTTTTTATAATGATTACAATGTTCATCTTGTAACTGAGCACGCTATTGTAATGATTACAATGTTCACCTTGTAACTGAGCACATTATTATAATGATTACAATGTTCATCATGTAACTGAATATGCTATTGTAATGATTACACTGTCCATTTTGCAACTGAGCATGCTTGTATACTGATAACAATGTTCACCTTGCAACTGAACATGCTGTTTATAATGATTACAATGTTCATCTTGTAATTGAACGTGCTAATATAATGAATACAATGTTTATTTTGTAACTGATGATGTTATTATAATGATTACAATATTCATCTTGTAAGTGAATATGATTATAATGATTACAATGTCCATTTTGCAACTGAGTATGCTTTTATACTGATTACAATGTTCACCTTGTAACTGATGATGTTTTTAAAATGATTACAATGTTTATCTTGTAACTACATATGCTATAATAATGATTACAATGTTCATCTTGTAATGAAATATGCTAATAGAATAATTGCAATATTCATTTTGTAACTGAGCATACTATTATATTGATTACAATGATGATTTTGTAACAGTTGACGCTAATATAATAATTACAATGTTTACTTTGTAACTGAACATGCTATTACAATGATTACAATGTTTATCTTGTAACTGAACATGCTATTATGTCGATTACAATCTTCATCTTTTAACTGAAAATGATATTATAATGATTACAATGTTTATCATGCAACTGAGCATGCTTTTATAATGATTACAATGTTCACTTCGTAACTGAACATGATATTATACTTTTTACAATGTTCATCTTGTAACTGGGCATGTTTTTTTAATGATTACAATGATCATCTTGTAACTGAGCACGCTATTGTAATGATTCCAATGTTCACCTTGTAACGGAGCACATTATTATAATGATTACAATGTTCATCTTGTAACTGAATATGCTATTGTAATGATTACAATGTCCATTTTGCAACTGAGCATGCTTGTATACTAATTACAATGTTCACTTTGTAACTGAACATGCTATTACAATGATTACAATGTTCATCTTGTAACTGAACATGCTATTATCTCGATTACAATCTTCATCTTGCAACTGAGCATGATATTATAATGATTACAATGTTCATCTTGTAACTGAACATGCTAATGTAATGATTACAATGTCCATTTTGCAACTGAGCATGCTTTTACACTGATTACAATGTCCACCTTGTAACTGATGATGTTTTTGTAATGATTACAGTGTTCATCTTGTAACTACATATGCTATAATAATGATTACAATGTTCATCTTGTAATGAAATATGCTAATATAATGATTGCAATATTCATTTTGTAACTGAGCATGCTATTATATTGATTACAATGATGATTTTGTAACCGTTAAGGCTATTATAATGATTACAATGTTTACTTTGTAACTAAACATGCTATTACAATGATTACAATGTTCATCATGCAACTAAACATGCTATTATGTCGATTACAATTTTCATCTTGTAACTGAAAATGATATTATAATGATTACAATGTTTATCTTGTAACTGAGCATGCTATTATAATAATTTTAATGATCATTTTGTCACTGAACGTGCTATTTTAATAATTTTAATGTTCATTTTGTAAATGAACACGGTATTAGGTTATTATAATGTTCATCTTGTAACTGAATATGCTATTATAATGATTACAATGTTTATCTTGCCACTGAACATTCTATTATAATGATTTCAATGTTCATTTTGTATCTGAACACGCTATTTTAACTTTTACAATGTTCATCTTGTAACCGTTGACGCTATTATAATGATTACAATGTTCACCTTGTAACTGAGCATGCTATTATAATAATTTTAATGATCATTTTGTCACTGAACGTGCTATTTTAACAATTTTAATGTTCATTTTGTAAATGAACACGGTATTAGGTTATTATAATGTTCATCTTGTAACTGAATATGCTATTATAATGATTACAATGTTCATCTTGCCAATGAACATTCTATTATAATGATTTCAATGTTCATTTTGTAACTGAACACGCTATTAAATTATTACAATGGTAATCTAGTAACTGAACATGCTATTATAATGATTACAATGTTCACCTTGTAACTGAACACGCTATTGTAATGATTACAATGTTCACCTTGTAACTGAGCCCATTTTTATAATGATTACAATGTTCATCTTGCAACTGAATATGCTATTGTAATAATTACAATGTCCATTTTGCAACTGAGCATGCTTGTATACTGATTACAATGTTCACCTTGCAACTGATGATGTTTTTATAATGATTACAATGTTCATCTTGTAACTGAACATGCAATTATAAGGATTACAATGTTCACTTTGTAACTGAACATGCTATTACAATGATTACAATGTTCATCTTGTAACTGAACATGCTATTATGTCGATTACAATCTTCATCTTGCAACTGAGCATGATATTATAATGACTACAATGTTCATCTTGTAATTGAACGTGCTAATATAATGAATACAATGTTCATTTTGTAACTGATGATGTTATTATAATGATTACAATATTCATCTTGTAACTGAATATGCTAATGTAATGATTACAAAGTCCATTTTGCAACTGAGCATGCTTTTATACTGATTACAATGTCCACCTTGTAACTGAACATGCTTTTATAATGATTACAATGTTCCTCTTCTAATTGAACGTGCTAATGTAATGAATACAATGTACATTTTGTAACTGATGATGTTATTATAATGATTACAATGTTCATCTTGTAAGTGAATATGCTAATGTAATGATTACAATGTCCATTTTGCAAATGAGTATGCTTTTATACTGATTACAATGTTCACCTTGAAACTGATGATGTTTTATAATGATTACAATGTTCATCTTGTAACTACATATGCTATAATAATGATTACAATGTTCATCTTGTAATGAAATATGGTAATATAATGATTGAAATATTTATTTTGTAACTGAGCATGCCATTATATTGATTACAATGATGAATTTGTAACCGTTGACGCTCTTATAATGATTACAATGTTTACTTTGTAATTGAACGTGCTAATATAATGTATACAAGGTTTATTTTGTAACTGATGATGTTATTATAATTATTACAGAATTCATCTTGTAACTGAATATGCTAATGTAATGATTACAATGTCCATTTTGCAACTGAGCATGCTTTTATACTGATTACAATGTCCACCTTGTAACTGAACATGCTAATATAATGATTACAATGTTCATCTTGTAACTGAGCATGTTTTTATAATGATTACAATGTTCACCTTGTAACTGAACATGCTATTATAGTAATTACAAAAATCACCTTGTAACTGAACATGCTATTATAATGATTACAATGTTCACCATGTCACTGAAAGTGATATTATAATAGTTTTAATGTTTATTTTGTAACTGAACACGGTATTAGGTTATTGCAATATTCATCCTGTAACCGAATATGCTATTATAATGATTACAATGTTCATCTTGTAACTGAGCATGCTATTACAATGATTACAATGTTCATCTTGTAACTGACCATGCTGTTGTTATGATTACAATGTTTATCTTGTAACTGAACAGGCTAATATAATGATTACAATATTCATTTTGCAACTGAACATGCTTTTTTACTGATTACAATGTTCATCTTGTAACTACATATGCTATAATAATGATTACAATGTTCATCTTGTAATGAAATATGCTAATATAATAATTGCAATATTCATTCTGTAACTGAGCATGATATTATATTACTTACAATAATGATTTTGTAACCGTTGACGCTATTATAATGATTACAATGTTCACCTTGTAACTGAGCATGCTAATATAATGATTTAAATGTTGACCTTGTCACTGAACGTGCTATTATAATAATTTTAATGTTCATTTTGTAACTGAACACGGTATTATGTTATTATAATGTTCATCTTGTAACTGAATATGCTATTATAATGATTGCAATGTTTATCTTGTCACTGAACATTCTATTATAATGATTATAATGTTCATCTTGTAACTGAGCACGCTATTGTAATGATTACAATGTTCACCTTGTAACTGAGCACATTATTATAATGATTACAATGTTCATCTTGTAACTAAATATGCTATTGTAATGATTACAATGTCCATTTTGCAACTGAGCATGCTTGTATACTGATTACAATGTTCACCTTGCAACTGATGATGTTTTTATAATGATTACAATGTTCATCTTGTAATTGAACATGCAATTATAAGGATTACAATGTTCATTTTGTAACTGAACATGCTATTACAATGATTACAATGTTCATCTTGTAACTGAACATGCTATTATGTCGATTACAATGTTCATCTTGCAACTGAGCATGATATTATAATGATTACAATGATCATCTTGTAATTGAACGTGCTAATATAATGAATACAATGTTCATTTTGTAACTGATGATGTTATTATAATGATTAAAATATTCATCTTGTAACTGAATATGCTAATGTAATGATTATAATGTCCATTTTGCAACTGAGCATGCTTTTATACTGATTACAATGTCCACCTTGTAACTGAACGTGCTATTATAATGATTTCAATGTTCATCTAGTAACTGAGCATGTTTTTATAATGATTACAATGTTCACCTTGCAACTGATGATGTTTTTATAATGATTACAATGTTCATCTTGTAACTGAACATGTAATTATAAGGCTTACAATGTTCACTTTGTAACTGGACATGCTATTACAATGATTACAATGTTCATCTTGTAACTAAACATGCTATTATGTCGATTACAATCTTCATCTTGCAACTGAGCATGATATTATAATGATTACAATGTTCATCTTGTAATTGAACGTGCTAATATAATGAATACAATGTTCATTTTGTAACTGATGATGTTATTATAAAGATTACAATGTTCATCTTGTAATTGAACGTGCTAATATAATGAATACAATGTTCATTTTGTAACTGATGATGTTATTATAATGATTACAATATTGATCTTGTAACTGAATATTCTAATGTAATGATTACAATGTCTATTTTGCAACTGAGCATGCTTTTATACTGATTACAATGTTCACTTTGTAACTGATGATGTTTTTATAATGATTACAATGTTCATCTTGTAACTACATATGCTATAATAATGATTACATTGTTCCTCTTGTAATAAAATATGCTAATATAATGATTGCAATATTCATTTTGTAACTGAGCATGCTATTATATTGATTACAATGATGATTTTGTAACCGTTGACGCTATTATAATGATTACAATGTTTACTTTGTAACTGAACATGCTATTATGTCGATTACAATCTTCATCTTGTAACTGAAAATGATATTATAAGGATAACAATGTTTATCTTGCAACTGAGCATGCTATTATAATGATTACAATGTTCACTTCGTAACTGAACATGCTAATTTAACTATTAGAATGTTCATCTTGTAACTGGGCATGTTTTTATAATGATTACAATGTTCACCTTGTAACTGAGCAGGCTATTGTAATGATTACAATGTTCACCTTGTAACTGAGCACATTATTATAATGATTACAATGTTCATCTTGTAACTAAATATGCTATTGTAATGATTACAATGTCCATTTTGCAACTGAGCATGCTTGTATACTGATTACAATGTTCACCTTGCAACTGATGATGTTTTTATAATGATTACAATGTTCATCTTGTAACTGAACATGCAATTATAAGGATTACAATGTTCACTTTGTAACTGAACATGCTATTACAATGATTACAATGTTCACTTCGTAACTGAACATGCCATTATAACTATTACAATGTTCATTTTGTAACTGGGCATGTTTTTATAATGATTACAATGTTCATCTTGTAACTGAGCACGCTATTGTAATGATTACAATGTTCACCTTGTAACTGAGCACATTATTATAATGATTACAATGTTCATCTTGTAATTGAACGTGCTAATATAATGAATACAATGTTCATTTTGTAACTGATGATGTCATTTTAATGATTACAATATTCATCTTGTAACTGAATATGCTGATGTAATGATTACAATGTCCATTTTGCAACTGAGCATGCTTTTATAATGATTACAATGTCCACCTTGTAACTGAACATGCTATTATAATGATTACAATGTTCATCTTGTAACTGAGCATGTTTTTATAATGATTACAATGTTCACCTTTTAACTGAACATGCTATTTTAATGATGACAAGGTTCATTTTGTAACTGAACATGCTATTATGTCGATTACAATCTTCATCTTGTAACTGAAAATGATATTATAATGATTACAATGTTTATCTTGCAACTGAGCATGCTATTATAATGATTACAATGTTGAATTCGTAACTGAACATGCTATTTTAACTATTACAATGTTCATCTTGTAACTGGGCATGTTTTTATAATGATTACAATGTTCACCTTGTAACTGAACATGCTATAATAATGATTACAATGTTCATCTTGTAACTGAATATTCTATTATGATTACAATTTTCATCTTGTAACTGAGCTTTCTATTATAATGATTACAATGTTTACCTTGTAACTGAGCGTGCTAATATAATGATTACAATGTTCACCTTGTAACTGAGCATGCTAATATAATGATTACAATGTTTATCTTGTAACTGAGCATGCTATTATAAAACACGTGTCTCTTTAACTGGATATAGTCTATTTCAGCTGAGGGGAAAAATGAAACATTTAGTCTGGATAATGTGTGGGGATAAGATGAGCTTTTTAGTGTGTATTTGGTCCAAACTGCATCTTTGTACCGTTGATCGTTGAGAAGAAATAGAAGGCATTTCTCAATATTGGCACTTAAAAGATGGTGCCAGCTAGGAAATCAGCTCTAACCCCAGTGTTCCATGTGGGATTACAGAGAACACTTGGTCCCGCAGCTTTTATGATCGTTTTTCTTTTCAGTCATTATAGCAAGGTTTCTCAACAATCGACAAAAATAAATGAAAATAAATCAGCAGAGAACTATCTGCAATCCGTGGTATCCCGTGCCTTGACAGGTGTAAGGCAACCTGATTTTTAAGTAACACCTCGCAGTGATTGCTTTCAACCTTTGAATCTTTCTTTCATTCTTGCATTACAATGTGACGTCAAACCCAATCATCCAGTCATTCGGTGATTACTGTTACACAACAATTGAATCAAACCTTTCAGGTGTCATTTCAAGAGATCTAAAACGCTATCTAGTTAGCAACAAAGGCTTCAAAGGCTTAATTTGTGCTCTTGTGTACACAGTGCTTATTTAGTACACGGACCCTGTCTGTGGAATTTTGTGTATATGTCGTCATACACTCAGTTATACTGTGGACTTTCGCTCTTGTAAATATTGCCTCTGTGCATTTTTCAGCATTGTGTAAGTACTTTAGTATTTGTATAGATATTGCTATCATTTCTTGTTAAACTTAAGTATTTTAGCTCTTGTAAAAGTCTTGTTATCTGTTCCTGTTAAATGTAATAAATTGTTGAAAAATAAAATCTGCTGGTTTTGGTTACTTTTTTGTGCGGCTAAACTGTCGTGTATTTCGAACAAGCCATCTCTTTATAATACAGACAGTTTGGGTCGTAACATTATTTATTTATTTATTTGGTGTACTGGGGGAAACCCACGACTACCCGCAGGTTGCCAGAAGACCTCCTCATGGACGGCAAAAAGAGGAAGCCAGCCTGAGCTGGACTTGAACTCACAGCGACCGCATCGGTTGGAAGCCCATTGCAGGGCGATGGCGTGCTGACCCCCTCGGTAACTGAGGCCCTCCTCAAACAAAAATTAAATAAGTAAGTAAAATGTAAAACGTTGTGAGGCCGATAGAAAATCATGTGTTTCTCTAACTGATTTCACTCCAATTTATTCTTTCATCCAGCGTGTTGACAGAGTCAGTGGAATTCGGATGTTTAAATGGTTTCAAGCAACGAAGTATCATTACTTCAAGATATTAATATAACCTGAAGTCAGGCAGCTTCTAAACCTGGATCACTGTGTTTTCCTGAATCGTTGATTAAATCAATTAACACCATACTGAATCTCTGTTGCACCGTAAACACCATCCTGAATCTCTGCTGCACAGTAAATACCATCCTGAAACTCTGCTACACAGTAAGCACCATCCTGAATCTCTGCTGCACAGTAAACACCGTCAGGAATTTTACACTGACTGCGATCAGATAGCATTTTTCTGTATAGACATGTATGTCGCTGTGCAACTGAGTGAGTGAGTGAGTGCTTGGGGTTTAACGTCGTACTCAACAATTTTTCAGTCATATGACGACGAAGGAATCATTAGGGTGCATGCACGTGTAATGTGCCTCCTTGTTGCAGGAGGACGGATTTTCACCGCTCTTTTATTTAGTGCTGCATCACTGAGACGACTTACCGAAGGCAAGTAAGCCGCCCCGCCCGAGCCATTATACTGAAACGGGTCAACCAGTCGTTGCACTATCCCCTTCATGCTGAACGCCAAACGAGGAAGTTACAACTTCCTCTTTTAAAGTCTTAGGTGTGACTCGACCAAGGATTGATCCTGGATCTACCGGTCCCGAAGCGGACGCTCTACCAACTGTGCTATCCGGGCCGGTCTGTGCAACTGACGATCAGATAACATTTATTTGTAAAGACATGTATGTCTCTGCGCCATTTACTGTACCTATGTCTTTCACTTCAGGCAAACCTTAGTCCTCCCATACATAACCCCACCTGACAAGGCTCCTACTCAGGCTATTTTATTTCCTAGTGAAAGGAAGGCTTTAAGCATACATGTTTGTACATATAATATTAGTGGTGCGAGTTTTCAGTAATCCACAATTAACATATAACAGACCTATCAAAACCCTCACAGAATCCAAACGAAGTCCACCGTAAGCACTCTGGAAAAAACATATTAGGAGCTCAAGTACGTCTATATCGCATTTTTTATTTCATTTCTAACATGATGAGATCACAGAGCTGTTACATTTATCTGTCAAAACCGTTAGTTTAATAAGGTACATATTTGTCCTGAAAGAAAGAGACAAAGTTATTGATCTCATTAACGTACGTGTACCTGCCGACGAGCATGAGTTACCATTGTCAGCAAGACTAGTCCCGATATAGAAGAACCGTAGAGAAACCATCAAAGAATTGGGGTCGAATTTTCTGATCTTATTGCAGTCAGATTAATTTCACAGATATCGTATTCTACACATTTGGCCCATTGCCAGTACGCTGCAAATAGGGGTGCGAAACAATGCATGTATTTTTCATTGAGGAATGAAGAAAATGGTTTTAAAAAAGGACAAACATAAGTTCTCTTAAATGTGCATACCTGTAGTTTCCGTTTTAAAAGGCTAAACAAAGGGCCACTTGACTTAAGAACATGCCTATTACAATATTACATGTAATTAACTTAAATACGATATGATGGCGTTTAGTTAAACTATAGTGAATATACCAGAGTTTGGAAGCGATTTATTCTAAAAATAATTCTTACAATGTTCATCTGGTAACTGAACATGCTATTATAATGATTACAATGTTCATCTTGTAACTGAGCACGCTATTATACTGATTACAATGTTCATCTTGTAACTGGGCATACTAGTATAATGATTACAATGTTCATTTTGTAACTGAATATGCTATTATATTGATTACAATGTTCATCTTGTAACTGAACGTCCTAATATAATGATTACAATGTTCATCTGGTAACTGAGTGAGTGCTTGGGTTTTAACGTCGTTCTCTCTGGTAACTGAACATGTTATTATAATGATTACAATGTTCATCTTGTAACTGAGCATACTAGTATAATGATTACATTGTTAAATTTGTAACTGAGCATGCTATTATACTGATTACAATGTTCATCTTGTAATTGAGCATGCTATTATAATGATTACAATGTTTATGTTGTAACTGAACATGCTATTATACTGATAACAATGTTCATCTTGTAACTAAGCATGATATTATAATAATTACAATGTTCATTTTGTAACTGAACATGCTATTATAATGATTACAATGTTCATCTTGTAACTGAACGTCCTAATAAAATGATTACAATGTTCATCTTGTAAGTGAACATGTTATTATAATGATTACAATGTTCACCTTGTAAATGAAAATGCCATTACAATAATTACAATATTTATCTTGTAGCAGAACATGCTATTATATCGATTACAATCCTCACGTTTTAACTAAACGTGCTAAAATAATGATTACAATGTTTATCTTGTAACTGAAGATGCTATTATAATAATTACAAAGGGTGTCTTGTAACTGACCATGCTATTATAGTAATTACAAAAATCACCTTGTAACTGAACATGCTATTATAATGATTACAATGTTTATGTTGTAACTGAACATGCTATTATACTGATAACAATGTTCATCTTGTAACTAAGCATGATATTATAATAATTACAATGTTCATTTTGTAACTGAATATGCTATTATATTGATTACAATGTTCATCTTGTAACTGAACGTCCTAATATAATGATTCCAATGTTCATCTGGTAACTGAGTGAGTGCTTGGGTTTTAACGTCGTTCTCTCTGGTAACTGAACATGTTATTATAATGATTACAATGTTCATCTTGTAACTGAGCATACTAGTATAATGATTACATTGTTAAATTTGTAACTAAGCATGATATTATAATAATTACAATTTTCATTTTGTAACTGAACATGCTATTATAATGATTACAATGTTCATCTTGTAACTGAACGTCCTAATATAATGATTACAATGTTCATCTTGTAAGTGAACATGTTATTATAATGATTACAATGTTCACCTTGTAACTGAGCATGCTATTATAATAATTTTAATGATCATTTTGTCACTGAACGTGCTATTTTAATAATTTTAATGTTCATTTTGTAAATGAACACGGTATTAGGTTATTATAATGTTCATCTTGTAACTGAATATGCTATTATAATGATTACAATGTTTATCTTGCCACTGAACATTCTATTATAATGATTTCAATGTTCATTTTGTATCTGAACACGCTATTTTAACTTTTACAATGTTCATCTTGTAACCGTTGACGCTATTATAATGATTACAATGTTCACCTTGTAACTGAGCATGCTATTATAATAATTTTAATGATCATTTTGTCACTGAACGTGCTATTTTAATAATTTTAATGTTGATTTTGTAAATGAACACGGTATTAGGTTATTATAATGTTCATCTTGTAACTGAATATGCTATTATAATGATTACAATGTTCATCTTGCCAATGAACATTCTATTATAATGATTTCAATGTTCATTTTGTAACTGAACACGCTATTAAATTATTACAATGGTAATCTAGTAACTGAACATGCTATTACAATGATTACAGTGTTCATCTTGTAACTGACCATGCTGTTATTATGATTACAATGTTCATCTTGTAACTGAACATGCTAAAATAATGATTACAATGTTCATTTTGCAACATAACATGCTTTTATACTGATTACAATGCTCATCTTATAACTACATATGCTATAATAATGATTACAATGTTCATCTTGTAATGAAATATGCTAATATAATGATTGCAATATTCATTTTGCAACTAGGCATGCTATTATATTGATTATAATGATGATTTTGTAACAGTTGACGCTATTATAATGATTACAATGTTCACCTTGTAACTGAGCATGCTATTATAATGATTTAAATGTTCACCTTGTCACTGAACGTGCTATTATAACAATTTTAATGTTCATTTTGTAACTGAACACAGTATTAGGTTATTATAATGTTCATCTTGTAACTGAATATGCTATTATAATGATTGCAATGTTTATCTTGGCACTGAACATTCTCTTATAATGGTTTCAATGTTCATTTTGTAACTGAACACGCTATTAAATTATTACAATGTTCATCCTGTAACTGAACATGCTATTATAATGATTACAATGTTCATATTGTAACTGAGCACCCTATTGTAATGATTACAATGTTCACCTTGTAACTGAGCACATTATTATAATGATTACAATGTTCATCTTGTACCTAAATATGCTATTGTAATGATTACAATGTCCATTTTGCAACTGAGCATGCTTGTATTCTAATTACAATGTTCACCTTGCAACTGATGATGTTTTTATAATGATTACAATGTTCATCTTGTAACTGAACATGCTATTATGTCGATTACAATGTTCACTTTGTAACTGAACATGCTATTACAATGATTACAATGTTCATCTTGTAACTAAACATGCTATTATGTCGATTACAATGTTCACTTTGTAACTGAACATGCTATTACAATGATTACAATGTTCATCTTGTAACTGAACATGCTATTATGTCGATTACAATCTTCATCTTGCAACTGAGCATGATATTATAATGATTACAATGTTCATCTTGTAATTGAACGTGCTAATATAATGAATACAATGTTCATTTTGTAACTGATGATGTTATTATAATGTTACAATATTCATCTTGTAACTGAATATGCTAATGTAATGATTACAATGTCCATTTTGCAACTGAGCATGCTTTTATACTGATTAAAATGTCCACCTTGTAACTGAACATGCTATTATAATGATTTAAATGTTCATCTAGTAACTGAGCATGTTTTTATAATGATTACAATGTTCACCTTGTAACTGAACATGCTTTTATAATGATTACAATGTTCATCTTGTAATTGAACGTGCTAATATAATGAATACAATGTTTGTTTGTAACTGATGATGTTATTATAATGATTACAATATTCATCTTGTAAGTTAATATGCTAATGTAATGATTACAATGTCCATTTTGCAACTGACAATGCTTTTATACTGATTACAATGTTCACCTTGTCACTGATGATGTTTTTATAATGATTACAATGTTCATCTTGTAACTACATATGCTATAATACTGATTACAATGTTCATCTTGTAATGAAATATGCTAATATAGTAACTGCAATATTAATTTTGTAAATGAGCATGCTATTATATTGATTACAATGATGATTTTGTAACCGTTGACGCTATTATAATGATTACAATATTAATTTTGTAACTGAGCATGCTATTATACTGATTACAATGTTCATCTTGTAACTGAACATGCTATTATAATGATTACAATGTTCATGTTGTAACTGAACATGCCATTATACTGATAACAATGTTCATCTTGTAACTGGGCATACTAGTATAATGATTACAATGTTCATTTTGTAACTAAACATGCTATTATGTCGATTACAATGTTGACTTTGTAACTGAATATGCTATTATATTGATTACAATGTTCATCTTGTAACTGAACATCCTAATATAATGATTACAATGTTCATCTGGTAACTGAGTGAGTGCTTGGGTCTTAACGTCGTTCTCTCTGGTAACTGAACATGTTATTATAATGATTACAATGTTCATCTTGTAACTGAGCATACTAGTATAATGATTACATTGTTAATTTTGTAACTGAGCATGCTATTATACTGATTACAATGTTCATCTTGTAATTGAGCATGCTATTATAATGATTACAATGTTTATGTTGTTACTGAACATGCTATTATACTGATAACAATGTTCATCTTGTAACTAAGCATGATATTATAATAATTACAATGTTCATTTAGTAAGTGAACATGCTTTTATAATAATTACAATGTTCATCTTGTAACTGAACGTCCTAATATGATGATTACAATGATCATCTTGTAAGTAAACATGTTATTATAATGATTACAATGTTCACCTTGTAAATAAACATGCCATTACAATAACTAAAATATTTATCTTGTAACTGAACATGCTATTATATCAATTACAATCCTCACGTTTCAACTAAACGTGCTAATATAATGATTACAATGTTTATCTTGTAACTGAAGATGCTATTATAATAATTACAAAGGGTGTCTTGTAACTGAACGTGCTATTCTAGTAATTACAATAATCACCTCGTAACTGAACATGCTATTATAATGATTACAATGTTCACCATGTCACTGAAAGTGATATTATAATAGTTTTAATGTTCATTTTGTAACTGAACACGGTATTAGGTTATTGCAATGTTCATCCTGTAACCGAATATGCTATAATACTGATTACAATGTTCATCTTGTAACTGAGCATGCTATTACAATGATTACAGTGTTCATCTTGTAACTGACCATGCTGTTATTATGATTACAATGTTCATCTTGTAACTGAACATGCTAAAATAATGATTACAATGTTCATTTTGCAACAGAACATGCTTTTATACTGATTACAATGCTCATCTTATAACTACATATGCTATAATAATGATTACAATGTTCATCTTGTAATGAAATATGCTAATATAATAATTGCAATATTCATTTTGTAACTAGGCATGCTATTATATTGATTACAATGATGATTTTGTAACAGTTGACGCTACTATAATGATTACAATGTTCACCTTGTAACTGAGCATGCTATTATAATGATTTAAATGTTCACCTTGTCACTGAACGTGCTATTATCACAATTTTAATGTTCATTTTGTAACTGAACACAGTATTAGGTTATTATAATGTTCATCTTGTAACTGAATATGCTATTATAATGATTGCAATGTTTATCTTGGCACTGAACATTCTCTTATAATGGTTTCAATGTTCATTTTGTAACTAAACACGCTATTAAATTATTACAATGTTCATATTGTAACTGAGCACGATATTGTAATGATTACAATGTTCACCTTGTAACTGAGCACATTATTATAATGATTACAACATCATCTTGTACCTGAATATGCTATTGCAATGATTACAATGTCCATTTTGCAACTGAGCATGCTTGTATACTGATTACAATGTTCACCTTGCAACTGATGATGTTTTTATAATGATTACAATGTTCATCTGGTAACTGAACATGCAATTATAAGGATTACAATGTTCACTTTGTAACTGAACATGCTATTACAATGATTACAATGTTCATCTTGTAACTGAACATGCTATTATGTCGATTACAATATTCATCTTGCAACTGAGCATGATATTATAATGATTACAATGATCATCTTGTAATTGAACGTGCTAATATAATGAATACAATGTTCATTTTGTAACTGATGATGTTATTATAATGATTACAATATTCATCTTGTAACTGAATATGCTAATATAATAATTATAATGTCCATTCTCCAACTGAGCATGCTTTTATACTGATTACAATGTCCACCTTGTAACTGAACATGCTATTATAATGACTTCAATGTTAATCTTGTAACTGAGCATGTTTTTATAATGATTACAATGTTCACCTTGCAACTAAACATGCTTTTATAATGATTACAATGTTCATCTTGTAATTGAACGTGCTAATATAATGAATACAATGTTTATTTTGTAACTGATGATGTTATTATAATGATTACAATATTCATCTTGTAAGTGAATATGCTAATGTAATGATTACAATGTCCATTTTGCAACTGAGCATGCTTTTATACTGATTACAATGTTCACCTTGTAACTGATGATGTTTTTATAATGATTACAATGTTCATCTTGTAACTGAGCACTCTATTGTAATGATTACAATGTTCACCTTGTAACTGAGCACATTATTATAATGATTACAATGTTCATCATGTAACTGAATATGCTATTGTAATGATTACACTGTCCATTTTGCAACTGAGCATGCTTGTATACTGATAACAATGTTCACCTTGCAACTGATGATGTTTTTATAATGATTACAATGTTCATCTTGTAACTGAACATGCAATTATAAGGATTACAATGTTCACTTTGTAACTGAACATGCTATTACAATGATTACAATGTTCATCTTGTAACTGAACATGCTATTATGTCGATTACAATCTTCATCTTGAAACTGAGCATGATATTATAATGATTACAATGTTCATCTTGTAGTTTAACGTGCTAATATAATGAATACAATGTTCATTTTGTAACTGATGATGTTATTATAATAATTACAATGTTCATCTTGTAAGTGAATATGCTAATGTAATAATTACAATGTCCATTTTGCAACTGAGCATGCTTTTATACTGATTACAATGTCCACCTTGTAACTGAACATGCTATTATAATGATTACAATGTTCATCTTGTAACTGAGCATGTTTTTATAATGATTACAATGTTCACCTTGCAACTGAACATGCTGTTTATAATGATTACAATGTTCATCTTGTAATTGAACGTGCTAATATAATGAATACAATGTTTATTTTGTAACTGATGATGTTATTATAATGATTACAATATTCATCTTGTAAGTGAATATGATTATAATGATTACAATGTCCATTTTGCAACTGAGTATGCTTTTATACTGATTACAATGTACACCTTGTAACTGATGATGTTTTTAAAATGATTACAATGTTTATCTTGTAACTACATATGCTATAATAATGATTACAATGTTCATCTTGTAATGAAATATGCTAATATAATAATTGCAATATTCATTTTGTAACTGAGCATACTATTATATTGATTACAATGATGATTTTGTAACAGTTGACGCTAATATAATAATTACAATGTTTACTTTGTAACTGAACATGCTATTACAATGATTACAATGTTCATCTTGTAACTGAACATGCTATTATGTCGATTACAATCTTCATCTTTTAACTGAAAATGATATTTTAATGATTACAATGTTTATCATGCAACTGAGCATGCTTTTGTAATGATTACAATGTTCACTTCGTAACTGAACATGATATTATACCTTTTACAATGTTCATCTTGTAACTGGGCATGTTTTTTTAATGATTACAATGATCATCTTGTAACTGAGCACGCTATTGTAATGATTCCAATGTTCACCTTGTAACGGAGCACATTATTATAATGATTACAATGTTCATCTTGTAACTGAATATGCTATTGTAATGATTACAATGTCCATTTTGCAACTGAGCATGCTTGTATACTAATTACAATGTTCACTTTGTAACTGAACATGCTATTACAATGATTACAATGTTCATCTTGTAACTGAACATGCTATTATCTCGATTACAATCTTCATCTTGCAACTGAGCATGATATTATAATGATTACAATGTTCATCTTGTAACTGAACATGCTAATGTAATGATTACAATGTCCATTTTGCAACTGAGCATGGTTTTACACTGATTACAATGTCCACCTTGTAACTGATGATGTTTTTATAATGATTACAGTGTTCATCTTGTAACTACATATGCTATAATAATGATTACAATGTTCATCTTGTTATGAAATATGCTAATATAATGATTGCAATATTCATTTTGTAACTGTGCATGCTATTATATTGATTACAATGATGATTTTGTAACCGTTAAGGCTATTATAATGATTACAATGTTTACTTTGTAACTGAACATGCTATTACAATGAATACAATGTTCATCATGCAACTAAACATGCTATTATGTCGATTACAATTTTCATCTTGTAACTGAAAATGATATTATAATGATTACAATGTTTATCTTGCAACTGAGCATGCTATTATAATGATTATAATGTTCACTTCGTAACTGAACATGCTATTTTAACTTTTACAATGTTCATCTTGTAACCGTTGACGCTATTATAATGATTACAATGTTCACCTTGTAACTGAGCATGCTATTATAATAATTTTAATGATCATTTTGTCACTGAACGTGCTATTTTAATAATTTTAATGTTCATTTTGTAAATGAACACGGTATTAGGTTATTATAATGTTCATCTTGTAACTGAATATGCTATTATAATGATTACAATGTTCATCTTGCCAATGAACATTCTATTATAATGATTTCAATGTTCATTTTGTAACTGAACACGCTATTAAATTATTACAATGGTAATCTAGTAACTGAACATGCTATTACAATGATTACAGTGTTCATCTTGTAACTGACCATGCTGTTATTATGATTACAATGTTCATCTTGTAACTGAACATGCTAAAATAATGATTACAATGTTCATTTTGCAACAGAACATGCTTTTATACTGATTACAATGCTCATCTTATAACTACATATGCTATAATAATGATTACAATGTTCATCTTGTAATGAAATATGCTAATATAATAATGGCAATATTCATTTTGCAACTAGGCATGCTATTATATTGATTATAATGATGATTTTGTAACAGTTGACGCTATTATAATGATTACAATTTTCACCTTGTAACTGAGCATGCTATTATAATGATTTAAATGTTCACCTTGTCACTGAACGTGCTATTATAACAATTTTAATGTTCATTTTGTAACTGAACACAGTATTAGGTTATTATAATGTTCATCTTGTAACTGAATATGCTATTATAATGATTGCAATGTTTATCTTGGCACTGAACATTCTCTTATAATGGTTTCAATGTTCATTTTGTAACTGAACACGCTATTAAATTATTACAATGTTCATCCTGTAACTGAACATGCTATTATAATGATTACAATGTTCATATTGTAACTGAGCACCCTATTGTAATGATTACAATGTTCACCTTGTAACTGAGCACATTATTATAATGATTACAATGTTCATCTTGTACCTAAATATGCTATTGTAATGATTACAATGTCCATTTTGCAACTGAGCATGCTTGTATTCTAATTACAATGTTCACCTTGCAACTGATGATGTTTTTATAATGATTACAATGTTCATCTTGTAACTGAACATGCTATTATGTCGATTACAATGTTCACTTTGTAACTGAACATGCTATTACAATGATAACAATGTTCATCTTGTAACTAAACATGCTATTATGTCGATTACAATGTTCACTTTGTAACTGAACATGCTATTACAATGATTACAATGTTCATCTTGTAACTGAACATGCTATTATGTCGATTACAATCTTCATCTTGCAACTGAGCATGATATTATAATGATTACAATGTTCATCTTGTAATTGAACGTGCTAATATAATGAATACAATGTTCATTTTGTAACTGATGATGTTATTATAATGTTACAATATTCATCTTGTAACTGAATATGCTAATGTAATGATTACAATGTCCATTTTGCAACTGAGCATGCTTTTATACTGATTAAAATGTCCACCTTGTAACTGAACATGCTATTATAATGATTTAAATGTTCATCTAGTAACTGAGCATGTTTTTATAATGATTACAATGTTCACCTTGTAACTGAACATGCTTTTATAAAGATTACAATGTTCATCTTGTAATTGAACGTGCTAATATAATGAATACAATGTTTGTTTGTAACTGATGATGTTATTATAATGATTACAATATTCATCTTGTAAGTTAATATGCTAATGTAATGATTACAATGTCCATTTTGCAACTGACAATGCTTTTATACTGATTGCAATGTTCACCTTGTCACTGATGATGTTTTTATAATGATTACAATGTTCATCTTGTAACTACATATGCTATAATACTGATTACAATGTTCATCTTGTAATGAAATATGCTAATATAGTAACTGCAATATTAATTTTGTAACTGAGCATGCTATTATATTTATTACAATGATGATTTTGTAACCGTTGACGCTATTATAATAATTACAATATTAATTTTGTAACTGAGCATGCTATTATACTGATTACAATGTTCATCTTGTAACTGAACATGCTATTATAATGATTACAATGTTCATGTTGTAACTGAACATGCCATTATACTGATAACAATGTTCATCTTGTAACTGGGCATACTAGTATAATGATTACAATGTTCATTTTGTAACTAAACATGCTATTATGTCGATTACAATGTTCACTTTGTAACTGAATATGCTATTATATTGATTACAATGTTCATCTTGTAACTGAACATCCTAATATAATGATTACAATGTTCATCTGGTAACTGAGTGAGTGCTTGGGTCTTAACGTCGTTCTCTCTGGTAACTGAACATGTTATTATAATGATTACAATGTTCATCTTGTAACTGAGCATACTAGTATAATGATTACATTGTTAATTTTGTAACTGAGCATGCTATTATACTGATTACAATGTTCATCTTGTAATTGAGCATGCTATTATAATGATTACAATGTTTATGTTGTTATTGAACATGCTATTATACTGATAACAATGTTCATCTTGTAACTAAGCATGATATTATAATAATTACAATGTTCATTTAGTAAGTGAACATGCTTTTATAATAATTACAATGTTCATCTTGTAACTGAACGTCCTAATATGATGATTACAATGATCATCTTGTAAGTAAACATGTTATTATAATGATTACAATGTTCACCTTGTAAATGAACATGCCATTACAATAACTAAAATATTTATCTTGTAACTGAACATGCTATTATATCAATTACAATCCTCACGTTTCAACTAAACGTGCTAATATAATGATTACAATGTTTATCTTGTAGCTGAAGATGCTATTATAATAATTACAAAGGGTGTCTTGTAACTGAACGTGCTATTCTAGTAATTACAATAATCACCTCGTAACTGAACATGCTATTATAATGATTACAATGTTCACCATGTCACTGAAAGTGATATTATAATAGTTTTAATGTTCATTTTGTAACTGAACACGGTATTAGGTTATTGCAATGTTCATCCTGTAACCGAATATGCTATAATAATGATTACAATGTTCATCTTGTAACTGAGCATGCTATTACAATGATTACAGTGTTCATCTTGTAACTGACCATGCTGTTATTATGATTACAATGTTCATCTTGTAACTGAACATGCTAAAATAATGATTACAATGTTCATTTTGCAACAGAACATGCTTTTATACTGATTACAATGCTCATCTTATAACTACATATGCTATAATAATGATTACAATGTTCATCTTGTAATGAAATATGCTAATATAATAATTGCAATATTCATTTTGTAACTAGGCATGCTATTATATTGATTACAATGATGATTTTGTAACAGTTGACGCTATTATAATGATTACAATGTTCACCTTGTAACTGAGCATGCTATTATAATGATTTAAATGTTCACCTTGTAACTGAACGTCCTAATATGATGATTACAATGATCATCTTGTAAGTAAACATGTTATTATAATGATTACAATGTTCACCTTGTAAATGAACATGCCATTACAATAACTAAAATATTTATCTTGTAACTGAACATGCTATTATATCAATTACAATCCTCACGTTTCAACTAAACGTGCTAATATAATGATTACAATGTTTATCTTGTAACTGAAGATGCTATTACAATAATTACAAAGGGTGTCTTGTAACTGAACGTGCTATTCTAGTAATTACAATAATCACCTCGTAACTGAACATGCTATTATAATGATTACAATGTTCACCATGTCACTGAAAGTGATATTATAATAGTTTTAATGTTCATTTTGTAACTGAACACGGTATTAGGTTATTGCAATGTTCATCCTGTAACCGAATATGCTATAATAATGATTACAATGTTCATCTTGTAACTGAGCATGCTATTACAATGATTACAGTGTTCATCTTGTAACTGACCATGCTGTTATTATGATTACAATGTTCATCTTGTAACTGAACATGCTAAAATAATGATTACAATGTTCATTTTGCAACAGAACATGCTTTTATACTGATTACAATGCTCATCTTATAACTACATATGCTATAATAATGATTACAATGTTCATCTTGTAATGAAATATGCTAATATAATAATTGCAATATTCATTTTGTAACTAGGCATGCTATTATATTGATTACAATGATGATTTTGTAACAGTTGACGCTATTATAATGATTACAATGTTCACCTTGTAACTGAGCATGCTATTATAATGATTTAAATGTTCACCTTGTCACTGAACGTGCTATTATCACAATTTTAATGTTCATTTTGTAACTGAACACAGTATTAGGTTATTATAATGTTCATCTTGTAACTGAATATGCTATTATAATGATTGCAATGTTTATCTTGGCACTGAACATTCTCTTATAATGGTTTCAATGTTCATTTTGTAACTGAACACGCTATTAAATTATTACAATGTTCATATTGTAACTGAGCACGATATTGTAATGATTACAATGTTCACCTTGTAACTGAGCACATTATTATAATGATTACAACATCATCTTGTACCTGAATATGCTATTGTAATGATTACAATGTCCATTTTGCAACTGAGCATGCTTGTATACTGATTACAATGTTCACCTTGCAACTGATGATGTTTTTATAATGATTACAATGTTCATCTGGTAACTGAACATGCAATTATAAGGATTACAATGTTCACTTTGTAACTGAACATGCTATTACAATGATTACAATGTTCATCTTGTAACTGAACATGCTATTATGTCGATTACAATATTCATCTTGCAACTGAGCATGATATTATAATGATTACAATGATCATCTTGTAATTGAACGTGCTAATATAATGAATACAATGTTCATTTTGTAACTGATGATGTTATTATAATGATTACAATATTCATCTTGTAACTGAATATGCTAATGTAATAATTATAATGTCCATTCTCCAACTGAGCATGCTTTTATACTGATTACAATGTCCACCTTGTAACTGAACATGCTATTATAATGACTTCAATGTTAATCTTGTAACTGAGCATGTTTTTATAATGATTACAATGTTCACCTTGCAACTAAACATGCTTTTATAATGATTACAATGTTCATCTTGTAATTGAACGTGCTAATATAATGAATACAATGTTTATTTTGTAACTGATGATGTTATTATAATGATTACAATATTCATCTTGTAAGTGAATATGCTAATGTAATGATTACAATGTCCATTTTGCAACTGAGTATGCTTTTATACTGATTACAATGTTCACCTTGTAACTGATGATGTTTTTATAATGATTACAATGTTCATCTTGTAACTGAGCACTCTATTGTAATGATTACAATGTTCACCTTGTAACTGAGCACATTATTATAATGATTACAATGTTCATCATGTAACTGAATATGCTATTGTAATGATTACACTGTCCATTTTGCAACTGAGCATGCTTGTATACTGATAACAATGTTCACCTTGCAACTGATGATGTTTTTATAATGATTACAATGTTCATCTTGTAACTGAACATGCAATTATAAGGATTACAATGTTCACTTTGTAACTGAACATGCTATTACAATGATTACAATGTTCATCTTGTAACTGAACATGCTATTATGTCGATTACAATCTTCATCTTGAAACTGAGCATGATATTATAATGATTACAATGTTCATCTTGTAGTTTAACGTGCTAATATAATGAATACAATGTTCATTTTGTAACTGATGATGTTATTATAATAATTACAATGTTCATCTTGTAAGTGAATATGCTAATGTAATGATTACAATGTCCATTTTGCAACTGAGCATGCTTTTATACTGATTACAATGTCCACCTTGTAACTGAACATGCTATTATAATGATTACAATGTTCATCTTGTAACTGAGCATGTTTTTATAATGATTACAATGTTCACCTTGCAACTGAACATGCTGTTTATAATGATTACAATGTTCATCTTGTAATTGAACGTGCTAATATAATGAATACAATGTTTATTTTGTAACTGATGATGTTATTATAATGATTACAATATTCATCTTGTAAGTGAATATGATTATAATGATTACAATGTCCATTTTGCAACTGAGTATGCTTTTATACTGATTACAATGTTCACCTTGTAACTGATGATGTTTTTAAAATGATTACAATGTTTATCTTGTAACTACATATGCTATAATAATGATTACAATGTTCATCTTGTAATGAAATATGCTAATATAATAATTGCAATATTCATTTTGTAACTGAGCATACTATTATATTGATTACAATGATGATTTTGTAACAGTTGACGCTAATATAATAATTACAATGTTTACTTTGTAACTGAACATGCTATTACAATGATTACAATGTTTATCTTGTAACTGAACATGCTATTATGTCGATTACAATCTTCATCTTTTAACTGAAAATGATATTTTAATGATTACAATGTTTATCATGCAACTGAGCATGCTTTTGTAATGATTACAATGTTCACTTCGTAACTGAACATGATATTATACCTTTTACAATGTTCATCTTGTAACTGGGCATGTTTTTTTAATGATTACAATGATCATCTTGTAACTGAGCACGCTATTGTAATGATTCCAATGTTCACCTTGTAACGGAGCACATTATTATAATGATTACAATGTTCATCTTGTAACTGAATATGCTATTGTAATGATTACAATGTCCATTTTGCAACTGAGCATGCTTGTATACTAATTACAATGTTCACTTTGTAACTGAACATGCTATTACAATGATTACAATGTTCATCTTGTAACTGAACATGCTATTATCTCGATTACAATCTTCATCTTGCAACTGAGCATGATATTATAATGATTACAATGTTCATCTTGTAACTGAACATGCTAATGTAATGATTACAATGTCCATTTTGCAACTGAGCATGGTTTTACACTGATTACAATGTCCACCTTGTAACTGATGATGTTTTTATAATGATTACAGTGTTCATCTTGTAACTACATATGCTATAATAATGATTACAATGTTCATCTTGTTGTGAAATATGCTAATATAATGATTGCAATATTCATTTTGTAACTGTGCATGCTATTATATTGATTACAATGATGATTTTGTAACCGTTAAGGCTATTATAATGATTACAATGTTTACTTTGTAACTGAACATGCTATTACAATGATTACAATGTTCATCATGCAACTAAACATGCTATTATGTCGATTACAATTTTCATCTTGTAACTGAAAATGATATTATAATGATTACAATGTTTATCTTGCAACTGAGCATGCTATTATAATGATTATAATGTTCACTTCGTAACTGAACATGCTATTTTAACTTTTACAATGTTCATCTTGTAACCGTTGACGCTATTATAATGATTACAATGTTCACCTTGTAACTGAGCATGCTATTATAATAATTTTAATGATCATTTTGTCACTGAACGTGCTATTTTAATAATTTTAATGTTCATTTTGTAAATGAACACGGTATTAGGTTATTATAATGTTCATCTTGTAACTGAATATGCTATTATAATGATTACAATGTTTATCTTGCCACTGAACATTCTATTATAATAATTTCAATGTTCATTTTGTATCTGAACACGCTATTTTAACTTTTACAATGTTGATCTTGTAACCGTTGACGCTATTATAATGATTACAATGTTCACCTTGTAACTGAGCATGCTATTATAATAATTTTAATGATCATTTTGTCACTGAACGTGCTATTTTAATAATTTTAATGTTCATTTTGTAAATGAACACGGTATTAGGTTATTATAATGTTCATCTTGTAACTGAATATGCTATTATAATGATTACAATGTTCATCTTGCCAATGAACATTCTATTATAATGATTTCAATGTTCATTTTGTAACTGAACACGCTATTAAATTATTACAATGGTAATCTAGTAACTGAACATGCTATTATAATGATTACAATGTTCATCTTGTAACTGAACACGCTATTGTAATAATTACAATGTTCACCTTGTAACTGAGCCCATTTTTATAATGATTACAATGTTCATCTTGCAACTGAATATGCTATTGTAATAATTACAATGTCCATTTTGCAACTGAGCATGCTTGTATACTGATTACAATGTTCACCTTGCAACTGATGATGTTTTTATAATGATTACAATGTTCATCTTGTAACTGAACATGCAATTATAAGGATTACAATGTTCACTTTGTAACTGAACATGCTATTACAATGATTACAATGTTCATCTTGTAACTGAACATGCTATTATGTCGATTACAATCTTCATCTTGCAACTGAGCATGATATTATAATGACTACAATGTTCATCTTGTAATTGGACGTGCTAATATAATAAATACAATGTTCATTTTGTAACTGATGATGTTATTATAATGATTACAGTATTCATCTTGTAACTGAATATGCTAATGTAATGATTACAATGTCCATTTTGCAACTGAGCATGCTTTTATACTGATTACAATGTCCACCTTGTAACTGAACATGCTATTATAATGATTACAATGTTCATCTTGTAACTGAGCATGTCTTTATAATGATTACAATGTTCACCTTGTAACTGAACATGCTTTTATAATGATTACAATGTTCATCTTGTAATTGAACGTGCTAAAATAATGAATACAATGTACATTTTGTAACTGATGATGTTATTATAATAATTACAATGTTCATCTTGTAAGTGAATATGCTAATGTAATAATTACAATGTCCATTTTGCAACTGAGCAGGCTTTTATACTGATTACAATGTTCACCTTGTAACTGATGATGTTTTATAATGATTACAATGTTCATCTTGTAACTGAACATGCTTTTATAATGATTACAATGTTCATTTTGTAATTAAACGTGCTAATATAATGAATACAATGTTTTTTTGTAACTGATGATGTTATTATAATGATTACAATATTCATCTTGTAAGTGAATATGCTAATGTAATGATTACAATGTACATTTTGCAACTGAGCATGCTTTTATACTGATTACAATTTTCACCTTGTAACTGATGATGTTTTTATAATGATTACAATGTTCATCTTGTAACTACATATGCTATAATAGTGATTACAATGTTCATCTTGTAATGAAATATGCTAATATAATAATTGCAATATTCATTTTGTAACTGAGCATGCTATTATATTAATTACAATGATGATTTTGTAACCGTTGACGCTATTATAATGATTACAATGTTTACTTTGTAACTGAACATGCTATTACAATGATTACAATCTTTATCTTGTATTTTAACATGCTATTATGTCGATTACAATGTTCATCTTGTAACTGAAAATGATATTATAATGATTACAATGTTTATCTTGCAACTGAGCATGCTATTATAATGATTACAATGTTCTCTTCGTAACTGAACATGCTATTATAACTATTACAATGTTCATCTTGTAACTGGGCATGTTTTTATAATGATTACAATGTTCATCTTGTAACTGAGCACGCTATTGTAATGATTCCAATGTTCACCTTGTAACTGAGCACATTAATATAATGATTACAATGTTCATCTGGTAATTGAACGTGCTAAAATAATGAATACAATGTTCATTTTGTAACTGATGATGTTATTATAATAATTACAATATTCATCTTGTAACTGAATATGCTAATGTAATGATTACAATGTCCATTTTGCAACTGAGCATGCTTTTATACTGATTACAATGTCCACCTTGTAACTGAACATGCTATTATAATGATTACAGTGTTCATCTTGTAACTGAGCATGTTTTTATAATGATTACAATGTTCACCTTGTAACTGAACATGCTATTTTAATGATGACAATGTTCATTTTGTAACTGAACATGCTATTATGTCGATTACAATCTTCATCTTGTAACTGAAAATGATATTATAATGATTACAATGTTTATCTTGCAACTGAGCATGCTATTATATGGATTACAATGTTCACTTCGTAACTGAACATGCTATTATAACTATTACAATGTTCATCTTGTAACAGGGCATGTTTTTATAATGATTACAATGTTCACCTTGTAACTGAGCACGCTATTGTAATGATTACAATGTTCACCTTGTAACTGACCACATTATTATAATAATTACAATGTTCATCTTGTAATTGAACGTGCTATTATAATGATTACAATGTTCATCTTGTAACTGAACATGCTATTATGATTACAATTTTCATCTTGTAACTGAGCTTTCTATTGTAATGATTACAATGTTTACCTTGTAACTGAGCGTGCTAATATAATGATTACAATGTTCACCTTGTAACTGAGCATGCTAATATAATGATTACAATGTTTATCTTGTAACTGAGCATGCTATTATAAAACACGAGTCTCTTTAACTGGATTTAGTCTATTTCAGCTGAGGGGAAAAATGAAAGATTTAGTCTGGATAATGTGTGGGGATAAGATGAGCATTTTAGCGTGTATTAGGTCCAAACTGCATCTTTGTACCGTTGATCGTTGAGAAGAAATAGAAGGCATTTCTCAATATTGGCACTTAAAAGATGGTGCCAGCTAGGAAATCAGCTCTAACCCCAGTGTTCCATGTGGGATTACAGAGAACACTTGGCCCCGCAGCTTTTATGATCGTTTCTCTTTTCAGTCATTATAGCAAGGTTTCTCAACAATCGACAAAAAAATATGAAAATAAATCAGCAGAGAACTATCTGCAATCCGTGGTATCCCGTGCCTTGACAGGTGTAAGGCAACCTGATTTTTAAGTAACACCGCGCAGTGATTGCTTTCAACCTTTGAATCTTTCTTTCATACTTGCATTACAATGTGACGTCAAACCCAATCATCCAGTCATTCGGTGATTACTGTTACACAACAATTGAATCAAACCTTTCAGGTGTCATTTCAAGAGATCTAAAACGCTATCTAGTTAGCAACAAAGGCTTCAAAGGCTTAATTTGTGCTCTTGTGTACACAGTGCTTATTAGTACACGGACCCTGTCTGTGGAATTTTGTGTATATGTCGTCATACACTCAGTTATACTGTGGACTTTCGCTCTTGTAAATATTGCCTCTGTGCATTTTTCAGCATTGTGTAAGTACTTTAGTATTTGTATAGATATTGCCATCATTTCTTGTTAAACTTAAGTATTTTAGCTCTTGTAAAAGTCTTGTTATCTGTTCCTGTTAAATGTAATAAATTGTTGAAAAATAAAATCTGCTGGTTTTGGTTACTTTTTTGTGCGGCTAAACTGTCGTGTATTTCGAACAAGCCATCTCTTTATAATACAGACAGTTTGGGTCGTAACATTATTTATTTATTTATTTGGTGTACTGGGGGAAACCCACGACTACCCGCAGGTTGCCAGAAGACCTCCTCATGGACGGCAAAAAGAGGCAGCCAGCCTGAGCTGGACTTGAACTCACAGCGACCGCATCGGTTGGAAGCCCATTGCAGGGCGATGGCGTGCTGACCCCCTCGGTAACTGAGGCCCTCCTCAAACAAAAATTAAATAAGTAAGTAAAATGTAAAACGTTGTGAGGCCGATAGAAAATCATGTGTTTCTCTAACTGATTTCACTCCAATTTATTCTTTCATCCAGCGTGTTGACAGAGTCAGTGGAATTCGGATGTTTAAATGGTTTCAAGCAACGAAGTATCATTACTTCAAGATATTAATATAACCTGAAGTCAGGCAGCTTCTAAACCTGGATCACTGTGTTTTCCTGAATCGTTGATTAAATCAATTAACACCATACTGAATCTCTGTTGCACCGTAAACACCATCCTGAATCTCTGCTGCACAGTAAATACCATCCTGAAACTCTGCTACACAGTAAGCACCATCCTGAATCTCTGCTGCACAGTAAACACCGTCAGGAATTTTACACTGACTGCGATCAGATAGCATTTTTCTGTATAGACATGTATGTCGCTGTGCAACTGAGTGAGTGAGTGAGTGCTTGGGGTTTAACGTCGTACTCAACAATTTTTCAGTCATATGACGACGAAGGAATCATTAGGGTGCATGCACGTGTAATGTGCCTCCTTGTTGCAGGAGGACGGATTTTCACCGCTCTTTTATTTAGTGCTGCATCACTGAGACGACTTACCGAAGGCAAGTAAGCCGCCCCGCCCGAGCCATTATACTGAAACGGGTCAACCAGTCGTTGCACTATCCCCTTCATGCTGAACGCCAAACGAGGAAGTTACAACTTCCTCTTTTAAAGTCTTAGGTGTGACTCGACCAAGGATTGATCCTGGATCTACCGGTCCCGAAGCGGACGCTCTACCAACTGTGCTATCCGGGCCGGTCTGTGCAACTGACGATCAGATAACATTTATTTGTAAAGACATGTATGTCTCTGCGCCATTTACTGTACCTATGTCTTTCACTTCAGGCAAACCTTAGTCCTCCCATACATAACCCCACCTGACAAGGCTCCTACTCAGGCTATTTTATTTCCTAGTGAAAGGAAGGCTTTAAGCATACATGTTTGTACATATAATATTAGTGGTGCGAGTTTTCAGTAATCCACAATTAACATATAACAGACCTATCAAAACCCTCACAGAATCCAAACGAAGTCCACCGTAAGCACTCTGGAAAAAACATATTAGGAGCTCAAGTACGTCTATATCGCATTTTTTATTTCATTTCTAACATGATGAGATCACAGAGCTGTTACATTTATCTGTCAAAACCGTTAGTTTAATAAGGTACATATTTGTCCTGAAAGAAAGAGACAAAGTTATTGATCTCATTAACGTACGTGTACCTGCCGACGAGCATGAGTTACCATTGTCAGCAAGACTAGTCCCGATATAGAAGAACCGTAGAGAAACCATCAAAGAATTGGGGTCGAATTTTCTGATCTTATTGCAGTCAGATTAATTTCACAGATATCGTATTCTACACATTTGGCCCATTGCCAGTACGCTGCAAATAGGGGTGCGAAACAATGCATGTATTTTTCATTGAGGAATGAAGAAAATGGTTTTAAAAAAGGACAAACATAAGTTCTCTTAAATGTGCATACCTGTAGTTTCCGTTTTAAAAGGCTAAACAAAGGGCCACTTGACTTAAGAACATGCCTATTACAATATTACATGTAATTAACTTAAATACGATATGATGGCGTTTAGTTAAACTAAGGTGAATATACCAGAGTTTGGAAGCGATTTATTCTAAAAATAATTCTTACAATGTTCATCTGGTAACTGAACATGCTATTATAATGATTACAATGTTCATCTTGTAACTGAGCATGCTATTATACTGATTACAATGTTCATCTTGTAACTGGGCATACTAGTATAATGATTACAATGTTCATTTTGTAACTGAATATGCTATTATATTGATTACAATGTTCATCTTGTAACTGAACGTCCTAATATAATGATTACAATGTTCATCTGGTAACTGAGTGAGTGCTTGGGTTTTAACGTCGTTCTCTCTGGTAACTGAACATGTTATTATAATGATTACAATGTTCATCTTGTAACTGAGCATACTAGTATAATGATTACATTGTTAAATTTGTAACTGAGCATGCTATTATACTGATTACAATGTTCATCTTGTAATTGAGCATGCTATTATAATGATTACAATGTTTATGTTGTAACTGAACATGCTATTATACTGATAACAATGTTCATCTTGTAACTAAGCATGATATTATAATAATTACAATGTTCATTTTGTAACTGAACATGCTATTATAATGATTACAATGTTCATCTTGTAACTGAACGTCCTAATATAATGATTACAATGTTCATCTTGTAAGTGAACATGTTATTATAATGATTACAATGTTCACCTTGTAAATGAAAATGCCATTACAATAATTACAATATTTATCTTGTAGCAGAACATGCTATTATATCGATTACAATCCTCACGTTTTAACTAAACGTGCTAAAATAATGATTACAATGTTTATCTTGTAACTGAAGATGCTATTATAATAATTACAAAGGGTGTCTTGTAACTGACCATGCTATTATAGTAATTACAAAAATCACCTTGTAACTGAACATGCTATTATAATGATTCCAATGTTCACCATGTCACTGAAAGTGATATTATAATAGTTTTAATGTTCATTTTGTAACTGAACACGGTATTAGGTTATTGCAATGTTCATCCTGTAACCGAATATGCTATTATAATGATTACAATGTTCATCTTGTAACTGAGCATGCTATTACAATGATTACAATGTTCATCTTGTAACTGACCATGCTGTTATTATGATTACAATGTTTATCTTGTAACTGAACAGGCTAATATAATGATTACAATGTTCATTTTGCAACTGAACATGCTTTTTACTGATTACAATGTTCATCTTGTAACTACATATGCTATAATAACGATTACAATGTTCATCTTGTAATGAAATATGCTAATATAATGATTGCAATATTCATTTTGTAACTGAGCATGATATTATAGTGATTACAATAATGATTTTGTAACCGTTGACGCTATTATAATGATTACAATGTTCACCTTGTAACTGAGCATGCTAATATAATGATTTAAATGTTCACCTTGTCACTGAACGTGCTATTATAATAATTTTAATGTTCATTTTGTAACTGAACACGGTATTAGGTTATTATAATGTTCATCTTGTAACTGAATATGCTATTATAATGATTGCAATGTTCATCTTGGCACTGAACATTCTATTATAATGATTTCAATGTTCATTTTGTAACTGAACACGCTATTAAATTATTACAATGTTCATCCTGTAACTGAACATGCTATTAAAATGATTACAATGTTCATCTTGTAACTGAGCACGCTATTGCAATGATTACAATGTTCACCTTGTAACTGAGCACATTATTATATTGATTACAATGTTCATCTTGTAACTAAATATGCTATTGTAATGATTACAATGTCCATTTTGCAACTGAGCATGCTTGTATAGTGATTACAATGTTCACCTTGCAACTGATGATGTTTTTATAATGATTACAATGTTCATCTTGTAATTGAACGTGCTAATAAAATGAATACAATGTTCATTTTGTAACTGATGATGTTATTATAATGATTACAATATTCATCTTGTAACTGAATATGCTAATGTAATGATTACAATGTCCATTTTGCAACTGAGCATGCTTTTATACTGATTACAATGTCCACCTTGTAACTGAACATGCTATTATAATGATTTCAATGTTCATCTTGTAACTGAATATGCTATTATAATGATTGCAATGTTCATCTTGGCACTGAACATTCTATTATAATGATTTCAATGTTCATTTTGTAACTGAACACGCTATTAAATTATTACAATGTTCATCCTGTAACTGAACATGCTATTAAAATGATTACAATGTTCATCTTGTAACTGAGCACGCTATTGTAATGATTACAATGTTCACCTTGTAACTGAGCACATTATTATATTGATTACAATGTTCATCTTGTAACTAAATATGCTATTGTAATGATTACAATGTCCATTTTGCAACTGAGCATGCTTGTATAGTGATTACAATGTTCACCTTGCAACTGATGACGCTCTTATAATGATTACAATATTTACTTTGTAATTGAACGTGCTAATATAATGTATACAATGTTCATTTTGTAACTGATAATGTTATTATAATTATTACAGAATTCATCTTGTAACTGAATATGCTAATGTAATGATTACAATGTCCATTTTGCAACTGAGCATGCTTTTATACTGATTACAATGTCCACCTTGTAACTGAACATGCTATTATAATGATTTCAATGTTCATCTTGTAACTGAACATGTTTTTATAATGATTACAATGTTCACCTTGTAACTGAACATGCTTTTATAATGATTACAATGTTCATCTTGTAATTGAACGTGCTAATATAATGAATACAATGTTCATTTTGTAACTGATGATGGTATTATAATGATTAAAATATTCATCTTGTAACTGAATATGCTAATGTAATGATTATAATGTCTATTTTGCAACTGAGCATGCTTTTATACTGATTACAATGTCCACCTTGTAACTGAACATGCTATTATAATGATTTCAATGTTCATCTTGTAACTGAGCATGTTTTTATAATGATTACAATGTTCACCTTGCAACTGATGATGTTTTTATATTGATTACAATGTTCACCTTGTAACTGAACATGCTTTTATAATGATTACAATATTCATCTTGTAATTGAACGTGCTAATATAATGAATACAATGTTTATTTTGTAACTGATGATGTTATTATAATGATTACAATATTCATCTTGTAAATGAATATGCTAATCTAATGATTACAATGTCTATTTTGCAACTGAGCATGCTTTTATACTGATTACAATGTTCACCTTGTAACTGATGATGTTTTTATAATGATTACAATGTTCATCTTGTAACTACATATGCTATAATAAAGATTACATTGTTCATCTTGTAAAAAAATATGCTAATATAATAATTGCAATATTCATTTTGTAACTGAGCATGCTATTTTATTGATTACAATGATGATTTTGTAACAGTTGACGCTATTATAATGATTACAATGTTTACTTTGTAACTGAACATGCTATTACAATGATTACAATGTTCATCTTGTAACTGAACATGCTATTATGTCGGTTACAATCTTCATCTTGTAACTGAAAAGGATATTAAGATGCTAACAATGTTTATCTTGCAACTGAGCATGCTATTATAATGATTACAATGTTCACTTCGTAACTGAACATGCTAATTTAACTATTACAATGTTCATCTTGTAACTGGGCATGTTTTTATAATGATTACAATGTTCATCTTGTAACTGAGCAGGTTATTGTAATGATGACAATGTTCACCTTGTAACTGAGCACATTATTATAATGATTACAATGTTCATCTTGTAACTGAATATGCTATTGTAATCATTACAATGTCCATTTTGCAACTGAGCATGCTTGTATACTGATTACAATGTTCACCTTGCAACTGATGATGTTTTTATAATGATTACAATGTTCATCTTGTAACTGAACATGCAATTATAAGGATTATAATGTTCACTTTGTAACTGAACATGCTATTATAATGATTACAATGTTCATCTTTTAAAAAAACATGCTATTATGTCGATTACAATTTTCATCTTGCAACTGAGCATGATATTATAATGATTACAATGTTCATCTTGTAATTGAACGTGCTAATATAATGAATACAATGTTCATTTTGTAACTGATGATGTTATTTTAATGATTACAGTATTCATCTTGTAACTGAATATGCTAATGTAATGATTACAATGTCCATTTTGCAACTGAGCATGCTTTTATACTGATTACAATGTTCACCTTGTAACTGATGATGTTTTTATAAGGATTACAATGTTCATCTTGTAAATACATATGCTATAATAATGATTACAATGTTCATCTTGTAACTGAATATGCTATTGTAATGATTACAATGTCCATTTTGCAACTGAGCATGCTTGTATACTGATTACAATGTTCACCTTGCAACTGATGATGTTTTTATAATGATTACAATGTTCACTTTGTAACTGAACATGCTATTACAATGATTACAATGTTCATCTTGTAACTGAACATGCTATTATGTCGATTACAATCTTCATCTTGCATCTGAGCATGATATTATAATGATTACAATGTTCATCTTGTAATTGAACGTGCTAATATAATGAATACAATCTTCATTTTGTAACTGATGATGTTATTATAATGATTAAAATATTGATCTTGTAACTGAATATGCTAATGTAATGATTATATTGTCCATTTTGCAACTGAGCATGCTTTTATACTGATTACAATGTCCACCTTGTAACTGAACGTGCTATTATAATGATTTCAATGTTCATCTTGTAACTGAGCATGTTTTTATAATGATTACAATGTTCATCTTGCAACTGATGATGTTTTTATAATGATTACAATGTTCATCTTGTAACTGAACATGTAATTATAAGGATTACAATGTTCACTTTGTAACTGGACATGTTATTACAATGATTACAATGTTCATCTTGTAACTAAACATGCTATTATGTCGATTACAATCTTCATCTTGCAAGTGAGCATGATATTATAATGATTACAATGTTCATCTTGTAATTGAACGTGCTAATATAATGAATACAATGTTCATTTTGTAACTGATGATGTTATTATAAAGATTACAATGTTCATCTTGTAATTGAACGTGCTAATATAATGAATACAATGTTCATTTTGTAACTGATGATGTTATTATAATGATTACAATATTCATCTTGTAACTGAATATTCTAATGTAATGATTACAATGTCTATTTTGCAACTGAGCATGCTTTTATACTGATTACAATGTTCACTTTGTAACTGATGATGTTTTTATAATGATTACAATGTTCATCTTGTAAGTACATATGCTATAATAATGATTACATTGTTCCTCTTGTAATAAAATATGCTAATATAATGATTGCAATATTCATTTTGTAACTGAGCATGCTATTATATTGATTACAATGATGATTTTGTAACCGTTGACGCTATTATAATGATTACAATGTTTACTTTGTAACTGAACATGCTATTATAATGATTACAATGTTCATCTTGTAACTGAACATGCTATTATGTCGATTACAATCTTCATCTTGTAACTGAAAATGATATTATAATGATAACAATGTTTATCTTGCAACTGAGCATGCTATTATAATGATTACAATGTTCACTTCGTAACTGAACATGCTAATTTAACTATTACAATGTTCATCTTGTAACTGGGCATGTTTTTATAATGATTACAATGTTCACCTTGTAACTGAGCAGGCTATTGTAATGATTACAATGTTCACCTTGTAACTGAGCACATTATTATAATGACTACAATGTTCATCTTGTAACTAAATATGCTATTGTAATGATTACAATGTCCATTTTGCAACTGAGCATGCTTGTATAGTGATTACAATGTTCACCTTGCAACTGATGATGTTTTTATAATGATTACAATGTTCATCTTGTAACTGAACATGCAATTATAAGGATTACAATGTTCACTTTGTAACTGGACATGCTATTACAATGATTACAATGTTCATCTTGTAACTAAACATGCTATTATGTCGATTACAATCTTCATCTTGCAACTGAGCATGATATTATAATGATTACAATGTTCATCTTGTAATTGAACGTGCTAATATAATGAATACAATGTTCATTTTGTAACTGATGATGTTATTATAAAGATTACAATGTTCATCTTGTAATTGAACGTGCTAATATAATGAATACAATGTTCATTTTGTAACTGATGATGTTATTATAATGATTACAATATTCATCTTGTAACTGAATATTCTAATGTAATGATTACAATGTCTATTTTGCAACTGAGCATGCTTTTATACTGATTACAATGTTCACTTTGTAACTGATGATGTTTTTATAATGATTACAATGTTCATCTTGTAACTACATATGCTATAATAATGATTACATTGTTCCTCTTGTAATAAAATATGCTAATATAATGATTGCAATATTCATTTTGTAACTGAGCATGCTATTATATTGATTACAATGATGATTTTGTAACCGTTGACGCTATTATAATGATTACAATGTTTACTTTGTAACTGAACATGCTATTATAATGATTACAATGTTCATCTTGTAACTGAACATGCTATTATGTCGATTACAATCTTCATCTTGTAACTGAAAATGATATTATAATGATAACAATGTTTATCTTGCAACTGAGCATGCTATTATAATGATTACAATGTTCACTTCGTAACTGAACATGCTAATTTAACTATTACAATGTTCATCTTGTAACTGGGCATGTTTTTATAATGATTACAATGTTCACCTTGTAACTGAGCAGGCTATTGTAATGATTACAATGTTCACCTTGTAACTGAGCACATTATTATAATGACTACAATGTTCATCTTGTAACTAAATATGCTTTTGTAATGATTACAATGTCCATTTTGCAACTGAGCATGCTTGTATAGTGATTACAATGTTCACCTTGCAACTGATGATGTTTTTATAATGATTACAATGTTCATCTTGTAACTGAACATGCAATTATAAGGATTACAATGTTCACTTTGTAACTGAACATGCTATTACAATGATTACAATGTTCACTTTGTAACTGAACATGCTATTATAACTATTACAATGTTCATTTTGTAATTGGGCATGTTTTTATAATGATTACAATGTTCATCTTGTAACTGAGCACGCTATTGTAATGATTACAATGTTCACCTTGTAACTGAGCACATTATTATAATGATTACAATGTTCATCTTGTAATTGAACGTGCTAATATAATGAATACAATGTTCATTTTGTAACTGATGATGTCATTTTAATGATTACAATATTCATCTTGTAACTGAATATGCTAATGTAATGATTACAATGTCCATTTTGCAACTGAGCATGCTTTTATACTGATTACAATGTCCACCTTGTAACTGAACATGGTATTATAATGATTACAATGTTCATCTTGTAACTGAGCATGTTTTTATAATGATTACAATGTTCACCTTTTAACTGAACATGCTATTTTAATGATGACAATGTTCATTTTGTAACTGAACATGCTATTATGTCGATTACAATCTTCATCTTGTAACTGAAAATGATATTATAATGATTACAATGTTTATCTTGCAACTGAGCATGCTATTATAATGATTACAATGTTGAATTCGTAACTGAACATGCTATTTTAACTATTACAATGTTCATCTTGTAACTGGGCATGTTTTTATAATGATTACAATGTTCACCTTGTAACTGAACATGCTATTTTAATGATTACAATGTTCATCTTGTAACTGAATATTCTATTATGATTACAATTTTCATCTTGTAACTGAGCTTTCTATTATAATGATTACAATGTTTACCTTGTAACTGAGCGTGCTAATATAATGATTACAATGTTCACCTTGTAACTGAGCATGCTAATACAATGATTACAATGTTTATCTTGTAACTGAGCATGCTATTATAAAACACGTTTCTCTTTAACTGGATTTAGTCTATTTCAGCTGAGGGGAAAAATGAAACATTTAGTCTGGATAATGTGTGGGGATAAGATGAGCTTTTTAGTGTGTATTTGGTCCAAACTGCATCTTTGTACCGTTGATCGTTGAGAAGAAATAGAAGGCATTTCTCAATATTGGCACTTAAAAGATGGTGCCAGCTAGGAAATCAGCTCTAACCCCAGTGTTCCATGTGGGATTACAGAGAACACTTGGTCCCGCAGCTTTTATGATCGTTTCTCTTTTCAGTCATTATAGCAAGGTTTCTCAACAATCGACAAAAATAAATGAAAATAAATCAGCAGAGAACTATCTGCAATCCGTGGTATCCCGTGCCTTGACAGGTGTAAGGCAACCTGATTTTTAAGTAACACCTCGCAGTGATTGCTTTCAACCTTTGAATCTTTCTTTCATTCTTGCATTACAATGTGACGTCAAACCCAATCATCCAGTCATTCGGTGATTACTGTTACACAACAATTGAATCAAACCTTTCAGGTGTCATTTCAAGAGATCTAAAACGCTATCTAGTTAGCAACAAAGGCTTCAAAGGCTTAATTTGTGCTCTTGTGTACACAGTGCTTATTTAGTACACGGACCCTGTCTGTGGAATTTTGTGTATATGTCGTCATACACTCAGTTATACTGTGGACTTTCGCTCTTGTAAATATTGCCTCTGTGCATTTTTCAGCATTGTGTAAGTACTTTAGTATTTGTATAGATATTGCCATCATTTCTTGTTAAACTTAAGTATTTTAGCTCTTGTAAAAGTCTTGTTATCTGTTCCTGTTAAATGTAATAAATTGTTGAAAAATAAAATCTGCTGGTTTTGGTTACTTTTTTGTGCGGCTAAACTGTCGTGTATTTCGAACAAGCCATCTCTTTATAATACAGACAGTTTGGGTCGTAACATTATTTATTTATTTATTTGGTGTACTGGGGGAAACCCACGACTACCCGCAGGTTGCCAGAAGACCTCCTCATGGACGGCAAAAAGAGGCAGCCAGCCTGAGCTGGACTTGAACTCACAGCGACCGCATCGGTTGGAAGCCCATTGCAGGGCGATGGCGTGCTGACCCCCTCGGTAACTGAGGCCCTCCTCAAACAAAAATTAAATAAGTAAGTAAAATGTAAAACGTTGTGAGGCCGATAGAAAATCATGTGTTTCTCTAACTGATTTCACTCCAATTTATTCTTTCATCCAGCGTGTTGACAGAGTCAGTGGAATTCGGATGTTTAAATGGTTTCAAGCAACGAAGTATCATTACTTCAAGATATTAATATAACCTGAAGTCAGGCAGCTTCTAAACCTGGATCACTGTGTTTTCCTGAATCGTTGATTAAATCAATTAACACCATACTGAATCTCTGTTGCACCGTAAACACCATCCTGAATCTCTGCTGCACAGTAAATACCATCCTGAAACTCTGCTACACAGTAAGCACCATCCTGAATCTCTGCTGCACAGTAAACACCGTCAGGAATTTTACACTGACTGCGATCAGATAGCATTTTTCTGTATAGACATGTATGTCGCTGTGCAACTGAGTGAGTGAGTGAGTGCTTGGGGTTTAACGTCGTACTCAACAATTTTTCAGTCATATGACGACGAAGGAATCATTAGGGTGCATGCACGTGTAATGTGCCTCCTTGTTGCAGGAGGACGGATTTTCACCGCTCTTTTATTTAGTGCTGCATCACTGAGACGACTTACCGAAGGCAAGTAAGCCGCCCCGCCCGAGCCATTATACTGAAACGGGTCAACCAGTCGTTGCACTATCCCCTTCATGCTGAACGCCAAACGAGGAAGTTACAACTTCCTCTTTTAAAGTCTTAGGTGTGACTCGACCAAGGATTGATCCTGGATCTACCGGTCCCGAAGCGGACGCTCTACCAACTGTGCTATCCGGGCCGGTCTGTGCAACTGACGATCAGATAACATTTATTTGTAAAGACATGTATGTCTCTGCGCCATTTACTGTACCTATGTCTTTCACTTCAGGCAAACCTTAGTCCTCCCATACATAACCCCACCTGACAAGGCTCCTACTCAGGCTATTTTATTTCCTAGTGAAAGGAAGGCTTTAAGCATACATGTTTGTACATATAATATTAGTGGTGCGAGTTTTCAGTAATCCACAATTAACATATAACAGACCTATCAAAACCCTCACAGAATCCAAACGAAGTCCACCGTAAGCACTCTGGAAAAAACATATTAGGAGCTCAAGTACGTCTATATCGCATTTTTTATTTCATTTCTAACATGATGAGATCACAGAGCTGTTACATTTATCTGTCAAAACCGTTAGTTTAATAAGGTACATATTTGTCCTGAAAGAAAGAGACAAAGTTATTGATCTCATTAACGTACGTGTACCTGCCGACGAGCATGAGTTACCATTGTCAGCAAGACTAGTCCCGATATAGAAGAACCGTAGAGAAACCATCAAAGAATTGGGGTCGAATTTTCTGATCTTATTGCAGTCAGATTAATTTCACAGATATCGTATTCTACACATTTGGCCCATTGCCAGTACGCTGCAAATAGGGGTGCGAAACAATGCATGTATTTTTCATTGAGGAATGAAGAAAATGGTTTTAAAAAAGGACAAACATAAGTTCTCTTAAATGTGCATACCTGTAGTTTCCGTTTTAAAAGGCTAAACAAAGGGCCACTTGACTTAAGAACATGCCTATTACAATATTACATGTAATTAACTTAAATACGATATGATGGCGTTTAGTTAAACTAAGGTGAATATACCAGAGTTTGGAAGCGATTTATTCTAAAAATAATTCTTACAATGTTCATCTGGTAACTGAACATGCTATTATAATGATTACAATGTTCATCTTGTAACTGAGCATGCTATTATACTGATTACAATGTTCATCTTGTAACTGGGCATACTAGTATAATGATTACAATGTTCATTTTGTAACTGAATATGCTATTATATTGATTACAATGTTCATCTTGTAACTGAACGTCCTAATATAATGATTACAATGTTCATCTGGTAACTGAGTGAGTGCTTGGGTTTTAACGTCGTTCTCTCTGGTAACTGAACATGTTATTATAATGATTACAATGTTCATCTTGTAACTGAGCATACTAGTATAATGATTACATTGTTAAATTTGTAACTGAGCATGCTATTATACTGATTACAATGTTCATCTTGTAATTGAGCATGCTATTATAATGATTACAATGTTTATGTTGTAACTGAACATGCTATTATACTGATAACAATGTTCATCTTGTAACTAAGCATGATATTATAATAATTACAATGTTCATTTTGTAACTGAACATGCTATTATAATGATTACAATGTTCATCTTGTAACTGAACGTCCTAATATAATGATTACAATGTTCATCTTGTAAGTGAACATGTTATTATAATGATTACAATGTTCACCTTGTAAATGAAAATGCCATTACAATAATTACAATATTTATCTTGTAGCAGAACATGCTATTATATCGATTACAATCCTCACGTTTTAACTAAACGTGCTAAAATAATGATTACAATGTTTATCTTGTAACTGAAGATGCTATTATAATAATTACAAAGGGTGTCTTGTAACTGACCATGCTATTATAGTAATTACAAAAATCACCTTGTAACTGAACATGCTATTATAATGATTCCAATGTTCACCATGTCACTGAAAGTGATATTATAATAGTTTTAATGTTCATTTTGTAACTGAACACGGTATTAGGTTATTGCAATGTTCATCCTGTAACCGAATATGCTATTATAATGATTACAATGTTCATCTTGTAACTGAGCATGCTATTACAATGATTACAATGTTCATCTTGTAACTGACCATGCTGTTATTATGATTACAATGTTTATCTTGTAACTGAACAGGCTAATATAATGATTACAATGTTCATTTTGCAACTGAACATGCTTTTTACTGATTACAATGTTCATCTTGTAACTACATATGCTATAATAACGATTACAATGTTCATCTTGTAATGAAATATGCTAATATAATGATTGCAATATTCATTTTGTAACTGAGCATGATATTATAGTGATTACAATAATGATTTTGTAACCGTTGACGCTATTATAATGATTACAATGTTCACCTTGTAACTGAGCATGCTAATATAATGATTTAAATGTTCACCTTGTCACTGAACGTGCTATTATAATAATTTTAATGTTCATTTTGTAACTGAACACGGTATTAGGTTATTATAATGTTCATCTTGTAACTGAATATGCTATTATAATGATTGCAATGTTCATCTTGGCACTGAACATTCTATTATAATGATTTCAATGTTCATTTTGTAACTGAACACGCTATTAAATTATTACAATGTTCATCCTGTAACTGAACATGCTATTAAAATGATTACAATGTTCATCTTGTAACTGAGCACGCTATTGCAATGATTACAATGTTCACCTTGTAACTGAGCACATTATTATATTGATTACAATGTTCATCTTGTAACTAAATATGCTATTGTAATGATTACAATGTCCATTTTGCAACTGAGCATGCTTGTATAGTGATTACAATGTTCACCTTGCAACTGATGATGTTTTTATAATGATTACAATGTTCATCTTGTAATTGAACGTGCTAATAAAATGAATACAATGTTCATTTTGTAACTGATGATGTTATTATAATGATTACAATATTCATCTTGTAACTGAATATGCTAATGTAATGATTACAATGTCCATTTTGCAACTGAGCATGCTTTTATACTGATTACAATGTCCACCTTGTAACTGAACATGCTATTATAATGATTTCAATGTTCATCTTGTAACTGAATATGCTATTATAATGATTGCAATGTTCATCTTGGCACTGAACATTCTATTATAATGATTTCAATGTTCATTTTGTAACTGAACACCCTATTAAATTATTACAATGTTCATCCTGTAACTGAACATGCTATTAAAATGATTACAATGTTCATCTTGTAACTGAGCACGCTATTGTAATGATTACAATGTTCACCTTGTAACTGAGCACATTATTATATTGATTACAATGTTCATCTTGTAACTAAATATGCTATTGTAATGATTACAATGTCCATTTTGCAACTGAGCATGCTTGTATAGTGATTACAATGTTCACCTTGCAACTGATGACGCTCTTATAATGATTACAATATTTACTTTGTAATTGAACGTGCTAATATAATGTATACAATGTTCATTTTGTAACTGATAATGTTATTATAATTATTACAGAATTCATCTTGTAACTGAATATGCTAATGTAATGATTACAATGTCCATTTTGCAACTGAGCATGCTTTTATACTGATTACAATGTCCACCTTGTAACTGAACATGCTATTATAATGATTTCAATGTTCATCTTGTAACTGAACATGTTTTTATAATGATTACAATGTTCACCTTGTAACTGAACATGCTTTTATAATGATTACAATGTTCATCTTGTAATTGAACGTGCTAATATAATGAATACAATGTTCATTTTGTAACTGATGATGGTATTATAATGATTAAAATATTCATCTTGTAACTGAATATGCTAATGTAATGATTATAATGTCTATTTTGCAACTGAGCATGCTTTTATACTGATTACAATGTCCACCTTGTAACTGAACATGCTATTATAATGATTTCAATGTTCATCTTGTAACTGAGCATGTTTTTATAATGATTACAATGTTCACCTTGCAACTGATGATGTTTTTATATTGATTACAATGTTCACCTTGTAACTGAACATGCTTCTATAATGATTACAATATTCATCTTGTAATTGAACGTGCTAATATAATGAATACAATGTTTATTTTGTAACTGATGATGTTATTATAATGATTACAATATTCATCTTGTAAATGAATATGCTAATCTAATGATTACAATGTCTATTTTGCAACTGAGCATGCTTTTATACTGATTACAATGTTCACCTTGTAACTGATGATGTTTTTATAATGATTACAATGTTCATCTTGTAACTACATATGCTATAATAAAGATTACATTGTTCATCTTGTAAAAAAATATGCTAATATAATAATTGCAATATTCATTTTGTAACTGAGCATGCTATTTTATTGATTACAATGATGATTTTGTAACAGTTGACGCTATTATAATGATTACAATGTTTACTTTGTAACTGAACATGCTATTACAATGATTACAATGTTCATCTTGTAACTGAACATGCTATTATGTCGGTTACAATCTTCATCTTGTAACTGAAAAGGATATTAAGATGCTAACAATGTTTATCTTGCAACTGAGCATGCTATTATAATGATTACAATGTTCACTTCGTAACTGAACATGCTAATTTAACTATTACAATGTTCATCTTGTAACTGGGCATGTTTTTATAATGATTACAATGTTCATCTTGTAACTGAGCAGGTTATTGTAATGATGACAATGTTCACTTTGTAACTGAGCACATTATTATAATGATTACAATGTTCATCTTGTAACTGAATATGCTATTGTAATCATTACAATGTCCATTTTGCAACTGAGCATGCTTGTATACTGATTACAATGTTCACCTTGCAACTGATGATGTTTTTATAATGATTACAATGTTCATCTTGTAACTGAACATGCAATTATAAGGATTATAATGTTCACTTTGTAACTGAACATGCTATTATAATGATTACAATGTTCATCTTTTAAAAAAACATGCTATTATGTCGATTACAATTTTCATCTTGCAACTGAGCATGATATTATAATGATTACAATGTTCATCTTGTAATTGAACGTGCTAATATAATGAATACAATGTTCATTTTGTAACTGATGATGTTATTTTAATGATTACAGTATTCATCTTGTAACTGAATATGCTAATGTAATGATTACAATGTCCATTTTGCAACTGAGCATGCTTTTATACTGATTACAATGTTCACCTTGTAACTGATGATGTTTTTATAAGGATTACAATGTTCATCTTGTAAATACATATGCTATAATAATGATTACAATGTTCATCTTGTAACTGAATATGCTATTGTAATGATTACAATGTCCATTTTGCAACTGAGCATGCTTGTATACTGATTACAATGTTCACCTTGCAACTGATGATGTTTTTATAATGATTACAATGTTCACTTTGTAACTGAACATGCTATTACAATGATTACAATGTTCATCTTGTAACTGAACATGCTATTATGTCGATTACAATCTTCATCTTGCATCTGAGCATGATATTATAATGATTACAATGTTCATCTTGTAATTGAACGTGCTAATATAATGAATACAATCTTCATTTTGTAACTGATGATGTTATTATAATGATTAAAATATTGATCTTGTAACTGAATATGCTAATGTAATGATTATATTGTCCATTTTGCAACTGAGCATGCTTTTATACTGATTACAATGTCCACCTTGTAACTGAACGTGCTATTATAATGATTTCAATGTTCATCTTGTAACTGAGCATGTTTTTATAATGATTACAATGTTCATCTTGCAACTGATGATGTTTTTATAATGATTACAATGTTCATCTTGTAACTGAACATGTAATTATAAGGATTACAATGTTCACTTTGTAACTGGACATGTTATTACAATGATTACAATGTTCATCTTGTAACTAAACATGCTATTATGTCGATTACAATCTTCATCTTGCAAGTGAGCATGATATTATAATGATTACAATGTTCATCTTGTAATTGAACGTGCTAATATAATGAATACAATGTTCATTTTGTAACTGATGATGTTATTATAAAGATTACAATGTTCATCTTGTAATTGAACGTGCTAATATAATGAATACAATGTTCATTTTGTAACTGATGATGTTATTATAATGATTACAATATTCATCTTGTAACTGAATATTCTAATGTAATGATTACAATGTCTATTTTGCAACTGAGCATGCTTTTATACTGATTACAATGTTCACTTTGTAACTGATGATGTTTTTATAATGATTACAATGTTCATCTTGTAAGTACATATGCTATAATAATGATTACATTGTTCCTCTTGTAATAAAATATGCTAATATAATGATTGCAATATTCATTTTGTAACTGAGCATGCTATTATATTGATTACAATGATGATTTTGTAACCGTTGACGCTATTATAATGATTACAATGTTTACTTTGTAACTGAACATGCTATTATAATGATTACAATGTTCATCTTGTAACTGAACATGCTATTATGTCGATTACAATCTTCATCTTGTAACTGAAAATGATATTATAATGATAACAATGTTTATCTTGCAACTGAGCATGCTATTATAATGATTACAATGTTCACTTCGTAACTGAACATGCTAATTTAACTATTACAATGTTCATCTTGTAACTGGGCATGTTTTTATAATGATTACAATGTTCACCTTGTAACTGAGCAGGCTATTGTAATGATTACAATGTTCACCTTGTAACTGAGCACATTATTATAATGACTACAATGTTCATCTTGTAACTAAATATGCTATTGTAATGATTACAATGTCCATTTTGCAACTGAGCATGCTTGTATAGTGATTACAATGTTCACCTTGCAACTGATGATGTTTTTATAATGATTACAATGTTCATCTTGTAACTGAACATGCAATTATAAGGATTACAATGTTCACTTTGTAACTGGACATGCTATTACAATGATTACAATGTTCATCTTGTAACTAAACATGCTATTATGTCGATTACAATCTTCATCTTGCAACTGAGCATGATATTATAATGATTACAATGTTCATCTTGTAATTGAACGTGCTAATATAATGAATACAATGTTCATTTTGTAACTGATGATGTTATTATAAAGATTACAATGTTCATCTTGTAATTGAACGTGCTAATATAATGAATACAATGTTCATTTTGTAACTGATGATGTTATTATAATGATTACAATATTCATCTTGTAACTGAATATTCTAATGTAATGATTACAATGTCTATTTTGCAACTGAGCATGCTTTTATACTGATTACAATGTTCACTTTGTAACTGATGATGTTTTTATAATGATTACAATGTTCATCTTGTAACTACATATGCTATAATAATGATTACATTGTTCCTCTTGTAATAAAATATGCTAATATAATGATTGCAATATTCATTTTGTAACTGAGCATGCTATTATATTGATTACAATGATGATTTTGTAACCGTTGACGCTATTATAATGATTACAATGTTTACTTTGTAACTGAACATGCTATTATAATGATTACAATGTTCATCTTGTAACTGAACATGCTATTATGTCGATTACAATCTTCATCTTGTAACTGAAAATGATATTATAATGATAACAATGTTTATCTTGCAACTGAGCATGCTATTATAATGATTACAATGTTCACTTCGTAACTGAACATGCTAATTTAACTATTACAATGTTCATCTTGTAACTGGGCATGTTTTTATAATGATTACAATGTTCACCTTGTAACTGAGCAGGCTATTGTAATGATTACAATGTTCACCTTGTAACTGAGCACATTATTATAATGACTACAATGTTCATCTTGTAACTAAATATGCTTTTGTAATGATTACAATGTCCATTTTGCAACTGAGCATGCTTGTATAGTGATTACAATGTTCACCTTGCAACTGATGATGTTTTTATAATGATTACAATGTTCATCTTGTAACTGAACATGCAATTATAAGGATTACAATGTTCACTTTGTAACTGAACATGCTATTACAATGATTACAATGTTCACTTTGTAACTGAACATGCTATTATAACTATTACAATGTTCATTTTGTAATTGGGCATGTTTTTATAATGATTACAATGTTCATCTTGTAACTGAGCACGCTATTGTAATGATTACAATGTTCACCTTGTAACTGAGCACATTATTATAATGATTACAATGTTCATCTTGTAATTGAACGTGCTAATATAATGAATACAATGTTCATTTTGTAACTGATGATGTCATTTTAATGATTACAATATTCATCTTGTAACTGAATATGCTAATGTAATGATTACAATGTCCATTTTGCAACTGAGCATGCTTTTATACTGATTACAATGTCCACCTTGTAACTGAACATGGTATTATAATGATTACAATGTTCATCTTGTAACTGAGCATGTTTTTATAATGATTACAATGTTCACCTTTTAACTGAACATGCTATTTTAATGATGACAATGTTCATTTTGTAACTGAACATGCTATTATGTCGATTACAATCTTCATCTTGTAACTGAAAATGATATTATAATGATTACAATGTTTATCTTGCAACTGAGCATGCTATTATAATGATTACAATGTTGAATTCGTAACTGAACATGCTATTTTAACTATTACAATGTTCATCTTGTAACTGGGCATGTTTTTATAATGATTACAATGTTCACCTTGTAACTGAACATGCTATTTTAATGATTACAATGTTCATCTTGTAACTGAATATTCTATTATGATTACAATTTTCATCTTGTAACTGAGCTTTCTATTATAATGATTACAATGTTTACCTTGTAACTGAGCGTGCTAATATAATGATTACAATGTTCACCTTGTAACTGAGCATGCTAATACAATGATTACAATGTTTATCTTGTAACTGAGCATGCTATTATAAAACACGTTTCTCTTTAACTGGATTTAGTCTATTTCAGCTGAGGGGAAAAATGAAACATTTAGTCTGGATAATGTGTGGGGATAAGATGAGCTTTTTAGTGTGTATTTGGTCCAAACTGCATCTTTGTACCGTTGATCGTTGAGAAGAAATAGAAGGCATTTCTCAATATTGGCACTTAAAAGATGGTGCCAGCTAGGAAATCAGCTCTAACCCCAGTGTTCCATGTGGGATTACAGAGAACACTTGGTCCCGCAGCTTTTATGATCGTTTCTCTTTTCAGTCATTATAGCAAGGTTTCTCAACAATCGACAAAAATAAATGAAAATAAATCAGCAGAGAACTATCTGCAATCCGTGGTATCCCGTGCCTTGACAGGTGTAAGGCAACCTGATTTTTAAGTAACACCTCGCAGTGATTGCTTTCAACCTTTGAATCTTTCTTTCATTCTTGCATTACAATGTGACGTCAAACCCAATCATCCAGTCATTCGGTGATTACTGTTACACAACAATTGAATCAAACCTTTCAGGTGTCATTTCAAGAGATCTAAAACGCTATCTAGTTAGCAACAAAGGCTTCAAAGGCTTAATTTGTGCTCTTGTGTACACAGTGCTTATTTAGTACACGGACCCTGTCTGTGGAATTTTGTGTATATGTCGTCATACACTCAGTTATACTGTGGACTTTCGCTCTTGTAAATATTGCCTCTGTGCATTTTTCAGCATTGTGTAAGTACTTTAGTATTTGTATAGATATTGCTATCATTTCTTGTTAAACTTAAGTATTTTAGCTCTTGTAAAAGTCTTGTTATCTGTTCCTGTTAAATGTAATAAATTGTTGAAAAATAAAATCTGCTGGTTTTGGTTACTTTTTTGTGCGGCTAAACTGTCGTGTATTTCGAACAAGCCATCTCTTTATAATACAGACAGTTTGGGTCGTAACATTATTTATTTATTTATTTGGTGTACTGGGGGAAACCCACGACTACCCGCAGGTTGCCAGAAGACCTCCTCATGGACGGCAAAAAGAGGAAGCCAGCCTGAGCTGGACTTGAACTCACAGCGACCGCATCGGTTGGAAGCCCATTGCAGGGCGATGGCGTGCTGACCCCCTCGGTAACTGAGGCCCTCCTCAAACAAAAATTAAATAAGTAAGTAAAATGTAAAACGTTGTGAGGCCGATAGAAAATCATGTGTTTCTCTAACTGATTTCACTCCAATTTATTCTTTCATCCAGCGTGTTGACAGAGTCAGTGGAATTCGGATGTTTAAATGGTTTCAAGCAACGAAGTATCATTACTTCAAGATATTAATATAACCTGAAGTCAGGCAGCTTCTAAACCTGAATCACTGTGTTTTCCTGAATCGTTGATTAAATCAATTAACACCATACTGAATCTCTGTTGCACCGTAAACACCATCCTGAATCTCTGCTGCACAGTAAATACCATCCTGAAACTCTGCTACACAGTAAGCACCATCCTGAATCTCTGCTGCACAGTAAACACCGTCAGGAATTTTACACTGACTGCGATCAGATAGCATTTTTCTGTATAGACATGTATGTCGCTGTGCAACTGAGTGAGTGAGTGAGTGCTTGGGGTTTAACGTCGTACTCAACAATTTTTCAGTCATATGACGACGAAGGAATCATTAGGGTGCATGCACGTGTAATGTGCCTCCTTGTTGCAGGAGGACGGATTTTCACCGCTCTTTTATTTAGTGCTGCATCACTGAGACGACTTACCGAAGGCAAGTAAGCCGCCCCGCCCGAGCCATTATACTGAAACGGGTCAACCAGTCGTTGCACTATCCCCTTCATGCTGAACGCCAAACGAGGAAGTTACAACTTCCTCTTTTAAAGTCTTAGGTGTGACTCGACCAAGGATTGATCCTGGATCTACCGGTCCCGAAGCGGACGCTCTACCAACTGTGCTATCCGGGCCGGTCTGTGCAACTGACGATCAGATAACATTTATTTGTAAAGACATGTATGTCTCTGCGCCATTTACTGTACCTATGTCTTTCACTTCAGGCAAACCTTAGTCCTCCCATACATAACCCCACCTGACAAGGCTCCTACTCAGGCTATTTTATTTCCTAGTGAAAGGAAGGCTTTAAGCATACATGTTTGTACATATAATATTAGTGGTGCGAGTTTTCAGTAATCCACAATTAACATATAACAGACCTATCAAAACCCTCACAGAATCCAAACGAAGTCCACCGTAAGCACTCTGGAAAAAACATATTAGGAGCTCAAGTACGTCTATATCGCATTTTTTATTTCATTTCTAACATGATGAGATCACAGAGCTGTTACATTTATCTGTCAAAACCGTTAGTTTAATAAGGTACATATTTGTCCTGAAAGAAAGAGACAAAGTTATTGATCTCATTAACGTACGTGTACCTGCCGACGAGCATCAGTTACCATTGTCAGCAAGACTAGTCCCGATATAGAAGAACCGTAGAGAAACCATCAAAGAATTGGGGTCGAATTTTCTGATCTTATTGCAGTCAGATTAATTTCACAGATATCGTATTCTACACATTTGGCCCATTGCCAGTACGCTGCAAATAGGGGTGCGAAACAATGCATGTATTTTTCATTGAGGAATGAAGAAAATGGTTTTAAAAAAGGACAAACATAAGTTCTCTTAAATGTGCATACCTGTAGTTTCCGTTTTAAAAGGCTAAACAAAGGGCCACTTGACTTAAGAACATGCCTATTACAATATTACATGTAATTAACTTAAATACGATATGATGGCGTTTAGTTAAACTATAGTGAATATACCAGAGTTTGGAAGCGATTTATTCTAAAAATAATTCTTACAATGTTCATCTGGTAACTGAACATGCTATTATAATGATTACAATGTTCATCTTGTAACTGAGCACGCTATTATACTGATTACAATGTTCATCTTGTAACTGGGCATACTAGTATAATGATTACAATGTTCATTTTGTAACTGAATATGCTATTATATTGATTACAATGTTCATCTTGTAACTGAACGTCCTAATATAATGATTACAATGTTCATCTGGTAACTGAGTGAGTGCTTGGGTTTTAACGTCGTTCTCTCTGGTAACTGAACATGTTATTATAATGATTACAATGTTCATCTTGTAACTGAGCATACTAGTATAATGATTACATTGTTAAATTTGTAACTGAGCATGCTATTATACTGATTACAATGTTCATCTGGTAACTGAACATGCTATTATAATGATTACAATGTTCATCTTGTAACTGAGCACGCTATTATACTGATTACAATGTTCATCTTGTAACTGGGCATACTAGTATAATGATTACAATGTTCATTTTGTAACTGAATATGCTATTATATTGATTACAATGTTCATCTTGTAACTGAACGTCCTAATATAATGATTACAATGTTCATCTGGTAACTGAGTGAGTGCTTGGGTTTTAACGTCGTTCTCTCTGGTAACTGAACATGTTATTATAATGATTACAATGTTCATCTTGTAACTGAGCATACTAGTATAATGATTACATTGTTAAATTTGTAACTGAGCATGCTATTATACTGATTACAATGTTCATCTTGTAATTGAGCATGCTATTATAATGATTACAATGTTTATGTTGTAACTGAACATGCTATTATACTGATAACAATGTTCATCTTGTAACTAAGCATGATATTATAATAATTACAATGTTCATTTTGTAACTGAACATGCTATTATAATGATTACAATGTTCATCTTGTAACTGAACGTCCTAATAAAATGATTACAATGTTCATCTTGTAAGTGAACATGTTATTATAATGATTACAATGTTCACCTTGTAAATGAAAATGCCATTACAATAATTACAATATTTATCTTGTAGCAGAACATGCTATTATATCGATTACAATCCTCACGTTTTAACTAAACGTGCTAAAATAATGATTACAATGTTTATCTTGTAACTGAAGATGCTATTATAATAATTACAAAGGGTGTCTTGTAACTGACCATGCTATTATAGTAATTACAAAAATCACCTTGTAACTGAACATGCTATTATAATGATTACAATGTTTATGTTGTTACTGAACATGCTATTATACTGATAACAATGTTCATCTTGTAACTAAGCATGATATTATAATAATTACAATGTTCATTTTGTAACTGAATATGCTATTATATTGATTACAATGTTCATCTTGTAACTGAACGTCCTAATAAAATGATTACAATGTTCATCTTGTAAGTGAACATGTTATTATAATGATTACAATGTTCACCTTGTAAATGAAAATGCCATTACAATAATTACAATATTTATCTTGTAGCAGAACATGCTATTATATCGATTACAATCCTCACGTTTTAACTAAACGTGCTAAAATAATGATTACAATGTTTATCTTGTAACTGAAGATGCTATTATAATAATTACAAAGGGTATCTTGTAACTGACCATGCTATTATAGTAATTACAAAAATCACCTTGTAACTGAACATGCTATTATAATGATTACAATGTTCACCATGTCACTGAAAGTGATATTATAATAGTTTTAATGTTCATTTTGTAACTGAACACGGTATTAGGTTATTGCAATGTTCATCCTGTAACCGAATATGCTATTATAATGATTACAATGTTCATCTTGTAACTGAGCATGCTATTACAATGATTACAATGTTCATCTTGTAACTGACCATGCTGTTATTATGATTACAATGTTTATCTTGTAACTGAACAGGCTAATATAATGATTACAATGTTCATTTTGCAACTGAACATGCTTTTTACTGATTACAATGTTCATCTTGTAACTACATATGCTATAATAACGATTACAATGTTCATCTTGAAATGAAATATGCTAATATAATGATTGCAATATTCATTTTGTAACTGAGCATGATATTATAGTGATTACAATAATGATTTTGTAACCGTTGACGCTATTATAATGATTACAATGTTCACCTTGTAACTGAGCATGCTAATATAATGATTTAAATGTTCACCTTGTCACTGAACGTGCTATTATAATAATTTTAATGTTCATTTTGTAACTGAACACGGTATTAGGTTATTATAATGTTCATCTTGTAACTGAATATGCTATTATAATTATTGCAATGTTCATCTTGGCACTGAACATTCTATTATAATGATTTCAATGTTCATTTTGTAACTGAACACGCTATTAAATTATTACAATGTTCATCTTGTAACTGAGCACGCTATTATACTGATTACAATGTTCATCTTGTAACTGGGCATACTAGTATAATGATTACAATATTAATTTTGTAACTGAGCATGCTATTATACTGATTACAATGTTCATCTTGTAACTGGGCATACTAGTATAATGATTACAATATTAATTTTGTAACTGAGCATGCTATTATACTGATTACAATGTTCATCTTGTAACTGAACATGCTATTATAATGATTACAATGTTCATGTTGTAACTGAACATGCTATTATACTGATAACAATGTTCATCTTGTAACTGGGCATACTAGTATAATGATTACAATGTTCATTTTGTAACTGAATATGCTATTATATTGATTACAATGTTCATCTTGTAACTGAACGTCCTAATATAATGATTACAATGTTCATCTGGTAACTGAGTGAGTGCTTGGGTTTTAACGTCGTTCTCTCTGGTAACTGAACATGTTATTATAATGATTACAATGTTCATCTTGTAACTGAGCATACTAGTATAATGATTACATTGTTAAATTTGTAACTGAGCATGCTATTATACTGATTACAATGTTCATCTTGTAATTGAGCATGCTATTATAATGATTACAATGTTTATGTTGTAACTGAACATGCTATTATACTGATAACAATGTTCATCTTGTAACTAAGCATGATATTATAATAATTACAATGTTCATTTTGTAACTGAACATGCTATTATAATGATTACAATGTTCATCTTGTAACTGAGCATGCTATTACAATGATTACAGTGTTCATCTTGTAACTGACCATGCTGTTATTATGATTACAATGTTCATCTTGTAACTGAACATGCTAAAATAATGATTACAATGTTCATTTTGCAACAGAACATGCTTTTATACTGATTACAATGCTCATCTTATAACTACATATGCTATAATAATGATTACAATGTTCATCTTGTAATGAAATATGCTAATATAATAATTGCAGTATTCATTTTGTAACTAGGCATGCTATTATATTGATTACAATGATGATTTTGTAACAGTTGACGCTATTATAATGATTACAATGTTCACCTTGTAACTGAGCATGCTATTATAATGATTTAAATGTTCACCTTGTCACTGAACGTGCTATTATAACAATTTTAATGTTCATTTTGTAACTGAACACAGTATTAGGTTATTATAATGTTCATCTTGTAACTGAATATGCTATTATAATGATTGCAATGTTTATCTTGGCACTGAACATTCTCTTATAATGGTTTCAATGTTCATTTTGTAACTGAACACGCTATTAAATTATTACAATGTTCATCCTGTAACTGAACATGCTATTATAATGATTACAATGTTCATATTGTAACTGAGCACGCTATTGTAATGATTACAATGTTCACCTTGTAACTGAGCACATTATTATAATGATTACAACATCATCTTGTACCTGAATATGCTATTGTAATAATTACAATGTCCATTTTGCAACTGAGCATGCTTGTATACTGATTACAATGTTCACCTTGCAACTGATGATGTTTTTAAAATGATTACAATGTTCATCTGGTAACTGAACATGCAATTATAAGGATTACAATGTTCACTTTGTAACTGAACATGCTATTACAATGATTACAATGTTCATCTTGTAACTGAACATGCTATTATGTCGATTACAATATTCATCTTGATACTGAGCAAGATATTATAATGATTACAATGATCATCTTGTAATTGAACGTGCTAATATAATGAATACAAAGTTCATTTTGTAACTGATGATGTTATTATAATGATTACAATAGTCATCTTGTAACTGAATATGCTAATGTAATAATTATAATGTCCATTCTCCAACTGAGCATGCTTTTATACTGATTACAATGTCCACCTTGTAACTGAACACGCTATTATAATGACTTCAATGTTAATCTTGTAACTGAGCATGTTTTTATAATGATTACAATGTTCACCTTGCAACTAAACATGCTTTTATAATGATTACAATGTTCATCTTGTAATTGAACGTGCTAATATAATGAATACAATGTTTATTTTGTAACTGATGATGTTATTATAATGATTACAATATTCATCTTGTAAGTGAATATGCTAATGTAATGATTACAATGTCCATTTTGCAACTGAGCATGCTTTTATACTGATTACAATGTTCACCTTGTAACTGATGATGTTTTTATAATGATTACAATGTTCATCTTGTAACTGAGCACGCTATTGTAATGATTACAATGTTCACCTTGTAACTGAGCACATTATTATAATGATTACAATGTTCATCATGTAACTGAATATGCTATTGTAATGATTACACTGTCCATTTTGCAACTGAGCATGCTTGTATACTGATAACAATGTTCACCTTGCAACTGATGATGTTTTTATAATGATTACAATGTTCATCTTGTAACTGAACATGCAATTATAAGGATTACAATGTTCACTTTGTAACTGAACATGCTATTACAATGATTACAATGTTCATCTTGTAACTGAACATGCTATTATGTCGATTACAATCTTCGTCTTGAAACTGAGCATGATATTATAATGATTACAATGTTCATCTTGTAGTTTAACGTGCTAATATAATGAATACATTGTTCATTTTGTAACTGATGATGTTATTATAATAATTACAATGTTCATCTTGTAAGTGAATAAGCTAATGTAATGATTACAATGTCCATTTTGCAACTGAGCATGTTTTTATACTGATTACAATGTCCACCTTGTAACTGAACATGCTATTATAATGATTACAATGTTCATCTTGTAACTGAGCATGTTTTTATAATGATTACAATGTTCACCTTGCAACTGAACATACTGTTTATAATGATTACAATGTTCATCTTGTAATTGAACGTGCTAATATAATGAATACAATGTTTATTTTGTAACTGATGATGTTATTATAATGATTACAATATTCATCTTGTAAGTGAATATGATTATAATGATTACAATGTCCATTTTGCAACTGAGTATGCTTTTATACTGATTACAATGTTCACCTTGTAACTGATGATGTTTTTAAAATGATTACAATGTTTATCTTGTAACTACATATGCTATAATAATGATTACAATGTTCATCTTGTAATGAAATATGCTAATAGAATAATTGCAATATTCATTTTGTAACTGAGCATACTATTATATTGATTACAATGATGATTTTGTAACAGTTGACGCTAATATAATAATTACAATGTTTACTTTGTAACTGAACATGCTATTACAATGATTACAATGTTTATCTTGTAACTGAACATGCTATTATGTCGATTACAATTTTCATCTTTTAACTGAAAATGATATTTTAATGATTACAATGTTTATCATGCAACTGAGCATGCTTTTATAATGATTACAATGTTCACTTCGTAACTGAACATGATATTATACTTTTTACAATGTTCATCTTGTAACTGGGCATGTTTTTTTAATGATTACAATGATCATCTTGTAACTGAGCACGCTATTGTAATGATTCCAATGTTCACCTTGTAACGGAGCACATTATTATAATGATTACAATGTTCATCTTGTAACTGAATATGCTATTGTAATGATTACAATGTCCATTTTGCAACTGAGCATGCTTGTATACTAATTACAATGTTCACTTTGTAACTGAACATGCTATTACAATGATTACAATGTTCATCTTGTAACTGAACATGCTATTATCTCGATTACAATCTTCATCTTGCAACTGAGCATGATATTATAATGATTACAATGTTCATCTTGTAACTGAACATGCTAATGTAATGATTACAATGTCCATTTTGCAACTGAGCATGCTTTTACACTGATTACAATGTCCACCTTGTAACTGATGATGTTTTTGTAATGATTACAGTGTTCATCTTGTAACTACATATGCTATAATAATGATTACAATGTTCATCTTGTAATGAAATATGCTAATATAATGATTGCAATATTCATTTTGTAACTGAGCATGCTATTATATTGATTACAATGATGATTTTGTAACCGTTAAGGCTATTATAATGATTACAATGTTTACTTTGTAACTAAACATGCTATTACAATGATTACAATGTTCATCATGCAACTAAACATGCTATTATGTCGATTACAATTTTCATCTTGTAACTGAAAATGATATTATAATGATTACAATGTTTATCTTGTAACTGAGCATGCTATTATAATAATTTTAATGATCATTTTGTCACTGAACGTGCTATTTTAATAATTTTAATGTTCATTTTGTAAATGAACACGGTATTAGGTTATTATAATGTTCATCTTGTAACTGAATATGCTATTATAATGATTACAATGTTTATCTTGCCACTGAACATTCTATTATAATGATTTCAATGTTCATTTTGTATCTGAACACGCTATTTTAACTTTTACAATGTTCATCTTGTAACCGTTGACGCTATTATAATGATTACAATGTTCACCTTGTAACTGAGCATGCTATTATAATAATTTTAATGATCATTTTGTCACTGAACGTGCTATTTTAATAATTTTAATGTTCATTTTGTAAATGAACACGGTATTAGGTTATTATAATGTTCATCTTGTAACTGAATATGCTATTATAATGATTACAATGTTCATCTTGCCAATGAACATTCTATTATAATGATTTCAATGTTCATTTTGTAACTGAACACGCTATTAAATTATTACAATGGTAATCTAGTAACTGAACATGCTATTATAATGATTACAATGTTCACCTTGTAACTGAACACGCTATTGTAATGATTACAATGTTCACCTTGTAACTGAGCCAATTTTTATAATGATTACAATGTTCATCTTGCAACTGAATATGCTATTGTAATAATTACAATGTCCATTTTGCAACTGAGCATGCTTGTATACTGATTACAATGTTCACCTTGCAACTGATGATGTTTTTATAATGATTACAATGTTCATCTTGTAACTGAACATGCAATTATAAGGATTACAATGTTCACTTTGTAACTGAACATGCTATTACAATGATTACAATGTTCATCTTGTAACTGAACATGCTATTATGTCGATTACAATCTTCATCTTGCAACTGAGCATGATATTATAATGACTACAATGTTCATCTTGTAATTGAACGTGCTAATATAATGAATACAATGTTCATTTTGTAACTGATGATGTTATTATAATGATTACAATAATCATCTTGTAACTGAATATGCTAATGTAATGATTACAAAGTCCATTTTGCAACTGAGCATGCTTTTATACTGATTACAATGTCCACCTTGTAACTGAACATGCTTTTATAATGATTACAATGTTCCTCTTCTAATTGAACGTGCTAATGTAATGAATACAATGTACATTTTGTAACTGATGATGTTATTATAATGATTACAATGTTCATCTTGTAAGTGAATATGCTAATGTAATGATTACAATGTCCATTTTGCAAATGAGTATGCTTTTATACTGATTACAATGTTCACCTTAAAACTGATGATGTTTTATAATGATTACAATGTTCATCTTGTAACTACATATGCTATAATAATGATTACAATGTTCATCTTGTAATGAAATATGGTAATATAATGATTGAAATATTTATTTTGTAACTGAGCATGCCATTATATTGATTACAATGATGAATTTGTAACCGTTGACGCTCTTATAATGATTACAATGTTTACTTTGTAATTGAACGTGCTAATATAATGTATACAAGGTTTATTTTGTAACTGATGATGTTATTATAATTATTACAGAATTCATCTTGTAACTGAATATGCTAATGTAATGATTACAATGTCCATTTTGCAACTGAGCATGCTTTTATACTGATTACAATGTCCACCTTGTAACTGAACATGCTAATATAATGATTACAATGTTCATCTTGTAACTGAGCATGTTTTTATAATGATTACAATGTTCACCTTGTAACTGAACATGCTATTATAGTAATTACAAAAATCACCTTGTAACTGAACATGCTATTATAATGATTACAATGTTCACCATGTCACTGAAAGTGATATTATAATAGTTTTAATGTTTATTTTGTAACTGAACACGGTATTAGGTTATTGCAATATTCATCCTGTAACCGAATATGCTATTATAATGATTACAATGTTCATCTTGTAACTGAGCATGCTATTACAATGATTACAATGTTCATCTTGTAACTGACCATGCTGTTGTTATGATTACAATGTTTATCTTGTAACTGAACAGGCTAATATAATGATTACAATATTCATTTTGCAACTGAACATGCTTTTTTACTGATTACAATGTTCATCTTGTAACTACATATGCTATAATAATGATTACAATGTTCATCTTGTAATGAAATATGCTAATATAATAATTGCAATATTCATTTTGTAACTGAGCATGATATTATATTAATTACAATAATGATTTTGTAACCGTTGACGCTATTATAATGATTACAATGTTCACCTTGTAACTGAGCATGCTAATATAATGATTTAAATGTTGACCTTGTCACTGAACGTGCTATTATAATAATTTTAATGTTCATTTTGTAACTGAACACGGTATTATGTTATTATAATGTTCATCTTGTAACTGAATATGCTATTATAATGATTGCAATGTTTATCTTGTCACTGAACATTCTATTATAATGATTATAATGTTCATCTTGTAACTGAGCACGCTATTGTAATGATTACAATGTTCACCTTGTAACTGAGCACATTATTATAATGATTACAATGTTCATCTTGTAACTAAATATGCTATTGTAATGATTACAATGTCCATTTTGCAACTGAGCATGCTTGTATACTAATTACAATGTTCACCTTGCAACTGATGATGTTTTTATAATGATTACAATGTTCATCTTGTAATTGAACATGCAATTATAAGGATTACAATGTTCATTTTGTAACTGAACATGCTATTACAATGATTACAATGTTCATCTTGTAACTGAACATGCTATTATGTCGATTACAATGTTCATCTTGCAACTGAGCATGATATTATAATGATTACAATGATCATCTTGTAATTGAACGTGCTAATATAATGAATACAATGTTCATTTTGTAACTGATGATGTTATTATAATGATTAAAATATTCATCTTGTAACTGAATATGCTAATGTAATGATTATAATGTCCATTTTGCAACTGAGCATGCTTTTATACTGATTACAATGTCCACCTTGTAACTGAACGTGCTATTATAATGATTTCAATGTTCATCTAGTAACTGAGCATGTTTTTATAATGATTACAATGTTCACCTTGCAACTGATGATGTTTTTATAATGATTACAATGTTCATCTTGTAACTGAACATGTAATTATAAGGCTTACAATGTTCACTTTGTAACTGGACATGCTATTACAATGATTACAATGTTCATCTTGTAACTAAACATGCTATTATGTCGATTACAATCTTCATCTTGCAACTGAGCATGATATTATAATGATTACAATGTTCAACTTGTAATTGAACGTGCTAATATAATGAATACAATGTTCATTTTGTAACTGATGATGTTATTATAAAGATTACAATGTTCATCTTGTAATTGAACGTGCTAATATAATGAATACAATGTTCATTTTGTAACTGATGATGTTATTATAATGATTACAATATTGATCTTGTAACTGAATATTCTAATGTAATGATTACAATGTCTATTTTGCAACTGAGCATGCTTTTATACTGATTACAATGTTCACTTTGTAACTGATGATGTTTTTATAATGATTACAATGTTCATCTTGTAACTACATATGCTATAATAATGATTACATTGTTCCTCTTGTAATAAAATATGCTAATATAATGATTGCAATATTCATTTTGTAACTGAGCATGCTATTATATTGATTACAATGATGATTTTGTAACCGTTGACGCTATTATAATGATTACAATGTTTACTTTGTAACTGAACATGCTATTATGTCGATTACAATCTTCATCTTGTAACTGAAAATGATATTATAAGGATAACAATGTTTATCTTGCAACTGAGCATGCTATTATAATGATTACAATGTTCACTTCGTAACTGAACATGCTAATTTAACTATTACAATGTTCATCTTGTAACTGGGCATGTTTTTATAATGATTACAATGTTCACCTTGTAACTGAGCAGGCTATTGTAATGATTACAATGTTCACCTTGTAACTGAGCACATTATTATAATGATTACAATGTTCATCTTGTAACTAAATATGCTATTGTAATGATTACAATGTCCATTTTGCAACTGAGCATGCTTGTATACTGATTACAATGTTCACCTTGCAACTGATGATGTTTTTATAATGATTACAATGTTCATCTTGTAACTGAACATGCAATTATAAGGATTACAATGTTCACTTTGTAACTGAACATGCTATTACAATGATTACAATGTTCACTTCGTAACTGAACATGCCATGATAACTATTACAATGTTCATTTTGTAACTGGGCATGTTTTTATAATGATTACAATGTTCATCTTGTAACTGAGCACGCTATTGTAATGATTACAATGTTCACCTTGTAACTGAGCACATTATTATAATGATTACAATGTTCATCTTGTAATTGAACGTGCTAATATAATGAATACAATGTTCATTTTGTAACTGATGATGTCATTTTAATGATTACAATATTCATCTTGTAACTGAATATGCTGATGTAATGATTACAATGTCCATTTTGCAACTGAGCATGCTTTTATAATGATTACAATGTCCACCTTGTAACTGAACATGCTATTATAATGATTACAATGTTCATCTTGTAACTGAGCATGTTTTTATAATGATTACAATGTTCACCTTTTAACTGAACATGCTATTTTAATGATGACAAGGTTCATTTTGTAACTGAACATGCTATTATGTCGATTACAATCTTCATCTTGTAACTGAAAATGGTATTATAATGATTACAATGTTTATCTTGCAACTGAGCATGCTATTATAATGATTACAATGTTGAATTCGTAACTGAACATGCTATTTTAACTATTACAATGTTCATCTTGTAACTGGGCATGTTTTTATAATGATTACAATGTTCACCTTGTAACTGAACATGCTATAATAATGATTACAATGTTCATCTTGTAACTGAATATTCTATTATGATTACAATTTTCATCTTGTAACTGAGCTTTCTATTATAATGATTACAATGTTTACCTTGTAACTGAGCGTGCTAATATAATGATTACAATGTTCACCTTGTAACTGAGCATGCTAATATAATGATTACAATGTTTATCTTGTAACTGAGCATGCTATTATAAAACACGTGTCTCTTTAACTGGATATAGTCTATTTCAGCTGAGGGGAAAAATGAAACATTTAGTCTGGATAATGTGTGGGGATAAGATGAGCTTTTTAGTGTGTATTTGGTCCAAACTGCATCTTTGTACCGTTGATCGTTGAGAAGAAATAGAAGGCATTTCTCAATATTGGCACTTAAAAGATGGTGCCAGCTAGGAAATCAGCTCTAACCCCAGTGTTCCATGTGGGATTACAGAGAACACTTGGTCCCGCAGCTTTTATGATCGTTTTTCTTTTCAGTCATTATAGCAAGGTTTCTCAACAATCGACAAAAATAAATGAAAATAAATCAGCAGAGAACTATCTGCAATCCGTGGTATCCCGTGCCTTGACAGGTGTAAGGCAACCTGATTTTTAAGTAACACCTCGCAGTGATTGCTTTCAACCTTTGAATCTTTCTTTCATTCTTGCATTACAATGTGACGTCAAACCCAATCATCCAGTCATTCGGTGATTACTGTTACACAACAATTGAATCAAACCTTTCAGGTGTCATTTCAAGAGATCTAAAACGCTATCTAGTTAGCAACAAAGGCTTCAAAGGCTTAATTTGTGCTCTTGTGTACACAGTGCTTATTTAGTACACGGACCCTGTCTGTGGAATTTTGTGTATATGTCGTCATACACTCAGTTATACTGTGGACTTTCGCTCTTGTAAATATTGCCTCTGTGCATTTTTCAGCATTGTGTAAGTACTTTAGTATTTGTATAGATATTGCTATCATTTCTTGTTAAACTTAAGTATTTTAGCTCTTGTAAAAGTCTTGTTATCTGTTCCTGTTAAATGTAATAAATTGTTGAAAAATAAAATCTGCTGGTTTTGGTTACTTTTTTGTGCGGCTAAACTGTCGTGTATTTCGAACAAGCCATCTCTTTATAATACAGACAGTTTGGGTCGTAACATTATTTATTTATTTATTTGGTGTACTGGGGGAAACCCACGACTACCCGCAGGTTGCCAGAAGACCTCCTCATGGACGGCAAAAAGAGGAAGCCAGCCTGAGCTGGACTTGAACTCACAGCGACCGCATCGGTTGGAAGCCCATTGCAGGGCGATGGCGTGCTGACCCCCTCGGTAACTGAGGCCCTCCTCAAACAAAAATTAAATAAGTAAGTAAAATGTAAAACGTTGTGAGGCCGATAGAAAATCATGTGTTTCTCTAACTGATTTCACTCCAATTTATTCTTTCATCCAGCGTGTTGACAGAGTCAGTGGAATTCGGATGTTTAAATGGTTTCAAGCAACGAAGTATCATTACTTCAAGATATTAATATAACCTGAAGTCAGGCAGCTTCTAAACCTGGATCACTGTGTTTTCCTGAATCGTTGATTAAATCAATTAACACCATACTGAATCTCTGTTGCACCGTAAACACCATCCTGAATCTCTGCTGCACAGTAAATACCATCCTGAAACTCTGCTACACAGTAAGCACCATCCTGAATCTCTGCTGCACAGTAAACACCGTCAGGAATTTTACACTGACTGCGATCAGATAGCATTTTTCTGTATAGACATGTATGTCGCTGTGCAACTGAGTGAGTGAGTGAGTGCTTGGGGTTTAACGTCGTACTCAACAATTTTTCAGTCATATGACGACGAAGGAATCATTAGGGTGCATGCACGTGTAATGTGCCTCCTTGTTGCAGGAGGACGGATTTTCACCGCTCTTTTATTTAGTGCTGCATCACTGAGACGACTTACCGAAGGCAAGTAAGCCGCCCCGCCCGAGCCATTATACTGAAACGGGTCAACCAGTCGTTGCACTATCCCCTTCATGCTGAACGCCAAACGAGGAAGTTACAACTTCCTCTTTTAAAGTCTTAGGTGTGACTCGACCAAGGATTGATCCTGGATCTACCGGTCCCGAAGCGGACGCTCTACCAACTGTGCTATCCGGGCCGGTCTGTGCAACTGACGATCAGATAACATTTATTTGTAAAGACATGTATGTCTCTGCGCCATTTACTGTACCTATGTCTTTCACTTCAGGCAAACCTTAGTCCTCCCATACATAACCCCACCTGACAAGGCTCCTACTCAGGCTATTTTATTTCCTAGTGAAAGGAAGGCTTTAAGCATACATGTTTGTACATATAATATTAGTGGTGCGAGTTTTCAGTAATCCACAATTAACATATAACAGACCTATCAAAACCCTCACAGAATCCAAACGAAGTCCACCGTAAGCACTCTGGAAAAAACATATTAGGAGCTCAAGTACGTCTATATCGCATTTTTTATTTCATTTCTAACATGATGAGATCACAGAGCTGTTACATTTATCTGTCAAAACCGTTAGTTTGATAAGGTACATATTTGTCCTGAAAGAAAGAGACAAAGTTATTGATCTCATTAACGTACGTGTACCTGCCGACGAGCATGAGTTACCATTGTCAGCAAGACTAGTCCCGATATAGAAGAACCGTAGAGAAACCATCAAAGAATTGGGGTCGAATTTTCTGATCTTATTGCAGTCAGATTAATTTCACAGATATCGTATTCTACACATTTGGCCCATTGCCAGTACGCTGCAAATAGGGGTGCGAAACAATGCATGTATTTTTCATTGAGGAATGAAGAAAATGGTTTTAAAAAAGGACAAACATAAGTTCTCTTAAATGTGCATACCTGTAGTTTCCGTTTTAAAAGGCTAAACAAAGGGCCACTTGACTTAAGAACATGCCTATTACAATATTACATGTAATTAACTTAAATACGATATGATGGCGTTTAGTTAAACTATAGTGAATATACCAGAGTTTGGAAGCGATTTATTCTAAAAATAATTCTTACAATGTTCATCTGGTAACTGAACATGCTATTATAATGATTACAATGTTCATCTTGTAACTGAGCACGCTATTATACTGATTACAATGTTCATCTTGTAACTGGGCATACTAGTATAATGATTACAATGTTCATTTTGTAACTGAATATGCTATTATATTGATTACAATGTTCATCTTGTAACTGAACGTCCTAATATAATGATTACAATGTTCATCTGGTAACTGAGTGAGTGCTTGGGTTTTAACGTCGTTCTCTCTGGTAACTGAACATGTTATTATAATGATTACAATGTTCATCTTGTAACTGAGCATACTAGTATAATGATTACATTGTTAAATTTGTAACTGAGCATGCTATTATACTGATTACAATGTTCATCTTGTAATTGAGCATGCTATTATAATGATTACAATGTTTATGTTGTAACTGAACATGCTATTATACTGTTAACAATGTTCATCTTGTAACTAAGCATGATATTATAATAATTACAATGTTCATTTTGTAACTGAACATGCTATTATAATGATTACAATGTTCATCTTGTAACTGAACGTCCTAATAAAATGATTACAATGTTCATCTTGTAAGTGAACATGTTATTATAATGATTACAATGTTCACCTTGTAAATGAAAATGCCATTACAATAATTACAATATTTATCTTGTAGCAGAACATGCTATTATATCGATTACAATCCTCACGTTTTAACTAAACGTGCTAAAATAATGATTACAATGTTTATCTTGTAACTGAAGATGCTATTATAATAATTACAAAGGGTGTCTTGTAACTGACCATGCTATTATAGTAATTACAAAAATCACCTTGTAACTGAACATGCTATTATAATGATTACAATGTTTATGTTGTAACTGAACATGCTATTATACTGATAACAATGTTCATCTTGTAACTAAGCATGATATTATAATAATTACAATGTTCATTTTGTAACTGAATATGCTATTATATTGATTACAATGTTCATCTTGTAACTGAACGTCCTAATATAATGATTCCAATGTTCATCTGGTAACTGAGTGAGTGCTTGGGTTTTAACGTCGTTCTCTCTGGTAACTGAACATGTTATTATAATGATTACAATGTTCATCTTGTAACTGAGCATACTAGTATAATGATTACATTGTTAAATTTGTAACTAAGCATGATATTATAATAATTACAATGTTCATTTTGTAACTGAACATGCTATTATAATGATTACAATGTTCATCTTGTAACTGAACGTCCTAATATAATGATTACAATGTTCATCTTGTAAGTGAACATGTTATTATAATGATTACAATGTTCACCTTGTAACTGAGCATGCTATTATAATAATTTTAATGATCATTTTGTCACTGAACGTGCTATTTTAATAATTTTAATGTTCATTTTGTAAATGAACACGGTATTAGGTTATTATAATGTTCATCTTGTAACTGAATATGCTATTATAATGATTACAATGTTTATCTTGCCACTGAACATTCTATTATAATGATTTCAATGTTCATTTTGTATCTGAACACGCTATTTTAACTTTTACAATGTTCATCTTGTAACCGTTGACGCTATTATAATGATTACAATGTTCACCTTGTAACTGAGCATGCTATTATAATAATTTTAATGATCATTTTGTCACTGAACGTGCTATTTTAATAATTTTAATGTTCATTTTGTAAATGAACACGGTATTAGGTTATTATAATGTTCATCTTGTAACTGAATATGCTATTATAATGATTACAATGTTCATCTTGCCAATGAACATTCTATTATAATGATTTCAATGTTCATTTTGTAACTGAACACGCTATTAAATTATTACAATGGTAATCTAGTAACTGAACATGCTATTACAATGATTACAGTGTTCATCTTGTAACTGACCATGCTGTTATTATGATTACAATGTTCATCTTGTAACTGAACATGCTAAAATAATGATTACAATGTTCATTTTGCAACAGAACATGCTTTTATACTGATTACAATGCTCATCTTATAACTACATATGCTATAATAATGATTACAATGTTCATCTTGTAATGAAATATGCTAATATAATGATTGCAATATTCATTTTGCAACTAGGCATGCTATTATATTGATTATAATGATGATTTTGTAACAGTTGACGCTATTATAATGATTACAATGTTCACCTTGTAACTGAGCATGCTATTATAATGATTTAAATGTTCACCTTGTCACTGAACGTGCTATTATAACAATTTTAATGTTCATTTTGTAACTGAACACAGTATTAGGTTATTATAATGTTCATCTTGTAACTGAATATGCTATTATAATGATGGCAATGTTTATCTTGGCACTGAACATTCTCTTATAATGGTTTCAATGTTCATTTTGTAACTGAACACGCTATTAAATTATTACAATGTTCATCCTGTAACTGAACATGCTATTATAATTATTACAATGTTCATATTGTAACTGAGCACCCTATTGTAATGATTACAATGTTCACCTTGTAACTGAGCACATTATTATAATGATTACAATGTTCATCTTGTACCTAAATATGCTATTGTAATGATTACAATGTCCATTTTGCAACTGAGCATGCTTGTATTCTAATTACAATGTTCACCTTGCAACTGATGATGTTTTTATAATGATTACAATGTTCATCTTGTAACTGAACATGCTATTATGTCGATTACAATGTTCACTTTGTAACTGAACATGCTATTACAATGATTACAATGTTCATCTTGTAACTAAACATGCTATTATGTCGATTACAATGTTCACTTTGTAACTGAACATGCTATTACAATGATTACAATGTTCATCTTGTAACTGAACATGCTATTATGTCGATTACAATCTTCATCTTGCAACTGAGCATGATATTATAATGATTACAATGTTCATCTTGTAATTGAACGTGCTAATATAATGAATACAATGTTCATTTTGTAACTGATGATGTTATTATAATGTTACAATATTCATCTTGTAACTGAATATGCTAATGTAATGATTACAATGTCCATTTTGCAACTGAGCATGCTTTTATACTGATTAAAATGTCCACCTTGTAACTGAACATGCTATTATAATGATTTAAATGTTCATCTAGTAACTGAGCATGTTTTTATAATGATTACAATGTTCACCTTGTAACTGAACATGCTTTTATAATGATTACAATGTTCATCTTGTAATTGAACGTGCTAATATAATGAATACAATGTTTGTTTGTAACTGATGATGTTATTATAATGATTACAATATTCATCTTGTAAGTTAATATGCTAATGTAATGATTACAATGTCCATTTTGCAACTGAGAATGCTTTTATACTGATTACAATGTTCACCTTGTCACTGATGATGTTTTTATAATGATTACAATGTTCATCTTGTAACTACATATGCTATAATACTGATTACAATGTTCATCTTGTAATGAAATATGCTAATATAGTAACTGCAATAATAATTTTGTAACTGAGCATGCTATTATATTGATTACAATGATGATTTTGTAACCGTTGACGCTATTATAATGATTACAATATTAATTTTGTAACTGAGCATGCTATTATACTGATTACAATGTTCATCTTGTAACTGAACATGCTATTATAATGATTACAATGTTCATCTTGTAACTGAACATGCCATTATACTGATAACAATGTTCATCTTGTAACTGGGCATACTAGTATAATGATTACAATGTTCATTTTGTAACTAAACATGCTATTATGTCGATTACAATGTTCACTTTGTAACTGAATATGCTATTATATTGATTACAATGTTCATCTTGTAACTGAACATCCTAATATACTGATTACAATGTTCATCTGGTAACTGAGTGAGTGCTTGGGTCTTAACGTCGTTCTCTCTGGTAACTGAACATGTTATTATAATGATTACAATGTTCATCTTGCAACTGAGCATACTAGTATAATGATTACATTGTTAATTTTGTAACTGAGCATGCTAATATACTGATTACAATGTTCATCTTGTAATTGAGCATGCTATTATAATGATTACAATGTTTATGTTGTTACTGAACATGCTATTATACTGATAACAATGTTCATCTTGTAACTAAGCATGATATTATAATAATTACAATGTTCATTTAGTAAGTGAACATGCTTTTATAATAATTACAATGTTCATCTTGTAACTGAACGTCCTAATATGATGATTACAATGATCATCTTGTAAGTAAACATGTTATTATAATGATTACAATGTTCACCTTGTAAATGAACATGCCATTACAATAACTAAAATATTTATCTTGTAACTGAACATGCTATTATATCAATTACAATCCTCACGTTTCAACTAAACGTGCTAATATAATGATTACAATGTTTATCTTGTAACTGAAGATGCTATTATAATAATTACAAAGGGTGTCTTGTAACTGAACGTGCTATTCTAGTAATTACAATACTCACCTCGTAACTGAACATGCTATTATAATGATTACAGTGTTCACCATGTCACTGAAAGTGATATTATAATAGTTTTAATGTTCATTTTGTAACTGAACACGGTATTAGGTTATTGCAATGTTCATCCTGTAACCGAATATGCTATAATACTGATTACAATGTTCATCTTGTAACTGAGCATGCTATTACAATGATTACAGTGTTCATCTTGTAACTGACCATGCTGTTATTATGATTACAATGTTCATCTTGTAACTGAACATGCTAAAATAATGATTACAATGTTCATTTTGCAACAGAACATGCTTTTATACTGATTACAATGCTCATCTTATAACTACATATGCTATAATAATGATTACAATGTTCATCTTGTAATGAAATATGCTAATATAATAATTGCAATATTCATTTTGTAACTAGGCATGCTATTATATTGATTACATTGATGATTTTGAAACAGTTGACGCTATTATAATGATTACAATGTTCACCTTGTAACTGAGCATGCTATTATAATGATTTAAATGTTCACCTTGTCACTGAACGTGCTATTATCACAATTTTAATGTTCATTTTGTAACTGAACACAGTATTAGGTTATTATAATGTTCATCTTGTAACTGAATATGCTATTATAATGATTGCAATGTTTATCTTGGCACTGAACATTCTCTTATAATGGTTTCAATGTTCATTTTGTAACTGAACACGCTATTAAATTATTACAATGTTCATATTGTAACTGAGCACGATATTGTAATGATTACAATGTTCACCTTGTAACTGAGCACATTATTATAATGATTACAACATCATCTTGTACCTGAATATGCTATTGTAATGATTACAATGTCCATTTTGCAACTGAGCATGCTTGTATACTGATTACAATGTTCACCTTGCAACTGATGATGTTTTTATAATGATTACAATGTTCATCTGGTAACTGAACATGCAATTATAAGGATTACAATGTTCACTTTGTAACTGAACATGCTATTACAATGATTACAATGTTCATCTTGTAACTGAACATGCTATTATGTCGATTACAATATTCATCTTGCAACTGAGCATGATATTATAATGATTACAATGATCATCTTGTAATTGAACGTGCTAATATAATGAATACAATGTTCATTTTGTAACTGATGATGTTATTATAATGATTACAATATTCATCTTGTAACTGAATATGCTAATGTAATAATTATAATGTCCATTCTCCAACTGAGCATGCTTTTATACTGATTACAATGTCCACCTTGTAACTGAACATGCTATTATAATGACTTCAATGTTAATCTTGTAACTGAGCATGTTTTTATAATGATTACAATGTTCACCTTGCAACTAAACATGCTTTTATAATGATTACAATGTTCATCTTGTAATTGAACGTGCTAATATAATGAATACAATGTTTATTTTGTAACTGATGATGTTATTATAATGATTACAATATTCATCTTGTAAGTGAATATGCTAATGTAATGATTACAATGTCCATTTTGCAACTGAGCATGCTTTTATACTGATTACAATGTTCACCTTGTAACTGATGATGTTTTTATAATGATTACAATGTTCATCTTGTAACTGAGCACTCTTTTGTAATGATTACAATGTTCACCTTGTAACTGAGCACATTATTATAATGATTACAATGTTCATCATGTAACTGACTATGCTATTGTAATGATTACACTGTCCATTTTGCAACTGAGCATGCTTGTATACTGATAACAATGTTCACCTTGCAACTGATGATGTTTTTATAATGATTACAATGTTCATCTTGTAACTGAACATGCAATTATAAGGATTACAATGTTCACTTTGTAACTGAACATGCTATTACAATGATTACAATGTTCATCTTGTAACTGAACATGCTATTATGTCGATTACAATCTTCATCTTGAAACTGAGCATGATATTATAATGATTACAATGTTCATCTTGTAGTTTAACGTGCTAATATAATGAATACAATGTTCATTTTGTAACTGATGATGTTATTATAATAATTACAATGTTCATCTTGTAAGTGAATATGCTAATGTAATGATTACAATGTCCATTTTGCAACTGAGCATGCTTTTATACTGATTACAATGTCCACCTTGTAACTGAACATGCTATTATAATGATTACAATGTTCATCTTGTAACTGAGCATGTTTTTATAACGATTACAATGTTCACCTTGCAACTGAACATGCTGTTTATAATGATTACAATGTTCATCTTGTAATTGAACGTGCTAATATAATGAATACAATGTTTATTTTGTAACTGATGATGTTATTATAATGATTACAATATTCATCTTGTAAGTGAATATGATTATAATGATTACAATGTCCATTTTGCAACTGAGTATGCTTTTATACTGATTACAATGTTCACCTTGTAACTGATGATGTTTTTAAAATGATTACAATGTTTATCTTGTAACTACATATACTATAATAATGATTACAATGTTCATCTTGTAATGAAATATGCTAATATAATAATTGCAATATTCATTTTGTAACTGAGCATACTATTATATTGATTACAATGATGATTTTGTAACAGTTGACGCTAATATAATAATTACAATGTTTACTTTGTAACTGAACATGCTATTACAATGATTACAATGTTTATCTTGTAACTGAACATGCTATTATGTCGATTACAATCTTCATCTTTTAACTGAAAATGATATTTTAATGATTACAATGTTTATCATGCAACTGAGCATGCTTTTGTAATGATTACAATGTTCACTTCGTAACTGAACATGATATTATACCTTTTACAATGTTCATCTTGTAACTGGGCATGTTTTTTTAATGATTACAATGATCATCTTGTAACTGAGCACGCTATTGTAATGATTCCAATGTTCACCTTGTAACGGAGCACATTATTATAATGATTACAATGTTCATCTTGTAACTGAATATGCTATTGTAATGATTACAATGTCCATTTTGCAACTGAGCATGCTTGTATACTAATTACAATGTTCACTTTGTAACTGAACATGCTATTACAATGATTACAATGTTCATCTTGTAACTGAACATGCTATTATCTCGATTACAATCTTCATCTTGCAACTGAGCATGATATTATAATGATTACAATGTTCATCTTGTAACTGAACATGCTAATGTAATGATTACAATGTCCATTTTGCAACTGAGCATGGTTTTACACTGATTACAATGTCCACCTTGTAACTGATGATGTTTTTATAATGATTACAGTGTTCATCTTGTAACTACATATGCTATAATAATGATTACAATGTTCATCTTGTTATGAAATATGCTAATATAATGATTGCAATATTCATTTTGTAACTGTGCATGCTATTATATTGATTACAATGATGATTTTGTAACCGTTAAGGCTATTATAATGATTACAATGTTTACTTTGTAACTGAACATGCTATTACAATGATTACAATCTTCATCATGCAACTAAACATGCTATTATGTCGATTACAATTTTCATCTTGTAACTGAAAATGATATTATAATGATTACAATGTTTATCTTGCAACTGAGCATGCTATTATAATGATTATAATGTTCACTTCGTAACTGAACATGCTATTTTAACTTTTACAATGTTCATCTTGTAACCGTTGACGCTATTATAATGATTACAATGTTCACCTTGTAACTGAGCATGCTATTATAATAATTTTAATGATCATTTTGTCACTGAACGTGCTATTTTAATAATTTCAATGTTCATTTTGTAAATGAACACGGTATTAGGTTATTATAATGTTCATCTTGTAACTGAATATGCTATTATAATGATTACAATGTTTATCTTGCCACTGAACATTCTAGTATAATGATTTCAATGTTCATTTTGTATCTGAACACGCTATTTTAACTTTTACAATGTTCATCTTGTAACCGTTGACGCTATTATAATGATTACAATGTTCACCTTGTAACTGAGCATGCTATTATAATAATTTTAATGATCATTTTGTCACTGAACGTGCTATTTTTATAATTTTAATGTTCATTTTGTAAATGAACACGGTATTAGGTTATTATAATGTTCATCTTGTAACTGAATATGCTATTATAATGATTACAATGTTCATCTTGCCAATGAACATTCTATTATAATGATTTCAATGTTCATTTTGTAACTGAACACGCTATTAAATTATTACAATGGTAATCTAGTAACTGAACATGCTATTACAATGATTACAGTGTTCATCTTGTAACTGACCATGCTGTTATTATGATTACAATGTTCATCTTGTAACTGAACATGCTAAAATAATGATTACAATGTTCATTTTGCAACAGAACATGCTTTTATACTGATTACAATGCTCATCTTATAACTACATATGCTATAATAATGATTACAATGTTCATCTTGTAATGAAATATGCTAATATAATGATTGCAATATTCATTTTGCAACTAGGCATGCTATTATATTGATTATAATGATGATTTTGTAACAGTTGACGCTATTATAATGATTACAATGTTCACCTTGTAACTGAGCATGCTATTATAATGATTTAAATGTTCACCTTGTCACTGAACGTGCTATTATAACAATTTTAATGTTCATTTTGTAACTGAACACAGTATTAGGTTATTATAATGTTCATCTTGTAACTGAATATGCTATTATAATGATTGCAATGTTTATCTTGGCACTGAACATTCTCTTATAATGGTTTCAATGTTCATTTTGTAACTGAACACGCTATTAAATTATTACAATGTTCATCCTGTAACTGAACATGCTATTATAATGATTACAATGTTCATATTGTAACTGAGCACCCTATTGTAATGATTACAATGTTCACCTTGTAACTGAGCACATTATTATAATGATTACAATGTTCATCTTGTACCTAAATATGCTATTGTAATGATTACAATGTCCATTTTGCAACTGAGCATGCTTGTATTCTAATTACAATGTTCACCTTGCAACTGATGATGTTTTTATAATGATTACAATGTTCATCTTGTAACTGAACATGCTATTATGTCGATTACAATGTTCACTTTGTAACTGAACATGCTATTACAATGATTACAATGTTCATCTTGTAACTAAACATGCTATTATGTCGATTACAATGTTCACTTTGTAACTGAACATGCTATTACAATGATTACAATGTTCATCTTGTAACTGAACATGCTATTATGTCGATTACAATCTTCATCTTGCAACTGAGCATGATATTATAATGATTACAATGTTCATCTTGTAATTGAACGTGCTAATATAATGAATACAATGTTCATTTTGTAACTGATGATGTTATTATAATGTTACAATATTCATCTTGTAACTGAATATGCTAATGTAATGATTACAATGTCCATTTTGCAACTGAGCATGCTTTTATACTGATTAAAATGTCCACCTTGTAACTGAACATGCTATTATAATGATTTAAATGTTCATCTAGTAACTGAGCATGTTTTTATAATGATTACAATGTTCACCTTGTAACTGAACATGCTTTTATAATGATTACAATGTTCATCTTGTAATTGAACGTGCTAATATAATGAATACAATGTTTGTTTGTAACTGATGATGTTATTATAATGATTACAATATTCATCTTGTAAGTTAATATGCTAATGTAATGATTACAATGTCCATTTTGCAACTGACAATGCTTTTATACTGATTACAATGTTCACCTTGTCACTGATGATGTTTTTATAATGATTACAATGTTCATCTTGTAACTACATATGCTATAATACTGATTACAATGTTCATCTTGTAATGAAATATGCTAATATAGTAACTGCAATATTAATTTTGTAACTGAGCATGCTATTATATTGATTACAATGATGATTTTGTAACCGTTGACGCTATTATAATGATTACAATATTAATTTTGTAACTGAGCATGCTATTATACTGATTACAATGTTCATCTTGTAACTGAACATGCTATTATAATGATTACAATGTTCATGTTGTAACTGAACATGCCATTATACTGATAACAATGTTCATCTTGTAACTGGGCATACTAGTATAATGATTACAATGTTCATTTTGTAACTAAACATGCTATTATGTCGATTACAATGTTCACTTTGTAACTGAATATGCTATTATATTGATTACAATGTTCATCTTGTAACTGAACATCCTAATATAATGATTACAATGTTCATCTGGTAACTGAGTGAGTGCTTGGGTCTTAACGTCGTTCTCTCTGGTAACTGAACATGTTATTATAATGATTACAATGTTCATCTTGTAACTGAGCATACTAGTATAATGATTACATTGTTAATTTTGTAACTGAGCATGCTAATATACTGATTACAATGTTCATCTTGTAATTGAGCATGCTATTATAATGATTACAATGTTTATGTTGTTACTGAACATGCTATTATACTGATAACAATGTTCATCTTGTAACTAAGCATGATATTATAAGAATTACAATGTTCATTTAGTAAGTGAACATGCTTTTATAATAATTACAATGTTCATCTTGTAACTGAACGTCCTAATATGATGATTACAATGATCATCTTGTAAGTAAACATGTTATTATAATGATTACAATGTTCACCTTGTAAATGAACATGCCATTACAATAACTAAAATATTTATCTTGTAACTGAACATGCTATTATATCAATTACAATCCTCACGTTTCAACTAAACGTGCTAATATAATGATTACAATGTTTATCTTGTAACTGAAGATGCTATTATAATAATTACAAAGGGTGTCTTGTAACTGAACGTGCTATTCTAGTAATTACAATACTCACCTCGTAACTGAACATGCTATTATAATGATTACAGTGTTCACCATGTCACTGAAAGTGATATTATAATAGTTTTAATGTTCATTTTGTAACTGAACACGGTATTAGGTTATTGCAATGTTCATCCTGTAACCGAATATGCTATAATACTGATTACAATGTTCATCTTGTAACTGAGCATGCTATTACAATGATTACAGTGTTCATCTTGTAACTGACCATGCTGTTATTATGATTACAATGTTCATCTTGTAACTGAACATGCTAAAATAATGATTACAATGTTCATTTTGCAACAGAACATGCTTTTATACTGATTACAATGCTCATCTTATAACTACATATGCTATAATAATGATTACAATGTTCATCTTGTAATGAAATATGCTAATATAATAATTGCAATATTCATTTTGTAACTAGGCATGCTATTATATTGATTACATTGATGATTTTGAAACAGTTGACGCTATTATAATGATTACAATGTTCACCTTGTAACTGAGCATGCTATTATAATGATTTAAATGTTCACCTTGTCACTGAACGTGCTATTATCACAATTTTAATGTTCATTTTGTAACTGAACACAGTATTAGGTTATTATAATGTTCATCTTGTAACTGAATATGCTATTATAATGATTGCAATGTTTATCTTGGCACTGAACATTCTCTTATAATGGTTTCAATGTTCATTTTGTAACTGAACACGCTATTAAATTATTACAATGTTCATATTGTAACTGAGCACGATATTGTAATGATTACAATGTTCACCTTGTAACTGAGCACATTATTATAATGATTACAACATCATCTTGTACCTGAATATGCTATTGTAATGATTACAATGTCCATTTTGCAACTGAGCATGCTTGTATACTGATTACAATGTTCACCTTGCAACTGATGATGTTTTTATAATGATTACAATGTTCATCTGGTAACTGAACATGCAATTATAAGGATTACAATGTTCACTTTGTAACTGAACATGCTATTACAATGATTACAATGTTCATCTTGTAACTGAACATGCTATTATGTCGATTACAATATTCATCTTGCAACTGAGCATGATATTATAATGATTACAATGATCATCTTGTAATTGAACGTGCTAATATAATGAATACAATGTTCATTTTGTAACTGATGATGTTATTATAATGATTACAATATTCATCTTGTAACTGAATATGCTAATGTAATAATTATAATGTCCATTCTCCAACTGAGCATGCTTTTATACTGATTACAATGTCCACCTTGTAACTGAACATGCTATTATAATGACTTCAATGTTAATCTTGTAACTGAGCATGTTTTTATAATGATTACAATGTTCACCTTGCAACTAAACATGCTTTTATAATGATTACAATGTTCATCTTGTAATTGAACGTGCTAATATAATGAATACAATGTTTATTTTGTAACTGATGATGTTATTATAATGATTACAATATTCATCTTGTAAGTGAATATGCTAATGTAATGATTACAATGTCCATTTTGCAACTGAGCATGCTTTTATACTGATTACAATGTTCACCTTGTAACTGATGATGTTTTTATAATGATTACAATGTTCATCTTGTAACTGAGCACTCTTTTGTAATGATTACAATGTTCACCTTGTAACTGAGCACATTATTATAATGATTACAATGTTCATCATGTAACTGACTATGCTATTGTAATGATTACACTGTCCATTTTGCAACTGAGCATGATTGTATACTGATAACAATGTTCACCTTGCAACTGATGATGTTTTTATAATGATTACAATGTTCATCTTGTAACTGAACATGCAATTATAAGGATTACAATGTTCACTTTGTAACTGAACATGCTATTACAATGATTACAATGTTCATCTTGTAACTGAACATGCTATTATGTCGATTACAATCTTCATCTTGAAACTGAGCATGATATTATAATGATTACAATGTTCATCTTGTAGTTTAACGTGCTAATATAATGAATACAATGTTCATTTTGTAACTGATGATGTTATTATAATAATTACAATGTTCATCTTGTAAGTGAATATGCTAATGTAATGATTACAATGTCCATTTTGCAACTGAGCATGCTTTTATACTGATTACAATGTCCACCTTGTAACTGAACATGCTATTATAATGATTACAATGTTCATCTTGTAACTGAGCATGTTTTTATAATGATTACAATGTTCACCTTGCAACTGAACATGCTGTTTATAATGATTACAATGTTCATCTTGTAATTGAACGTGCTAATATAATGAATACAATGTTTATTTTGTAACTGATGATGTTATTATAATGATTACAATATTCATCTTGTAAGTGAATATGATTATAATGATTACAATGTCCATTTTGCAACTGAGTATGCTTTTATACTGATTACAATGTTCACCTTGTAACTGATGATGTTTTTAAAATGATTACAATGTTTATCTTGTAACTACATATGCTATAATAATGATTACAATGTTCATCTTGTAATGAAATATGCTAATATAATAATTGCAATATTCATTTTGTAACTGAGCATACTATTATATTGATTACAATGATGATTTTGTAACAGTTGACGCTAATATAATAATTACAATGTTTACTTTGTAACTGAACATGCTATTACAATGATTACAATGTTTATCTTGTAACTGAACATGCTATTATGTCGATTACAATCTTCATCTTTTAACTGAAAATGATATTTTAATGATTACAATGTTTATCATGCAACTGAGCATGCTTTTGTAATGATTACAATGTTCACTTCGTAACTGAACATGATATTATACCTTTTACAATGTTCATCTTGTAACTGGGCATGTTTTTTTAATGATTACAATGATCATCTTGTAACTGAGCACGCTATTGTAATGATTCCAATGTTCACCTTGTAACGGAGCACATTATTATAATGATTACAATGTTCATCTTGTAACTGAATATGCTATTGTAATGATTACAATGTCCATTTTGCAACTGAGCATGCTTGTATACTAATTACAATGTTCACTTTGTAACTGAACATGCTATTACAATGATTACAATGTTCATCTTGTAACTGAACATGCTATTATCTCGATTACAATCTTCATCTTGCAACTGAGCATGATATTATAATGATTACAATGTTCATCTTGTAACTGAACATGCTAATGTAATGATTACAATGTCCATTTTGCAACTGAGCATGGTTTTACACTGATTACAATGTCCACCTTGTAACTGATGATGTTTTTATAATGATTACAGTGTTCATCTTGTAACTACATATGCTATAATAATGATTACAATGTTCATCTTGTTATGAAATATGCTAATATAATGATTGCAATATTCATTTTGTAACTGTGCATGCTATTATATTGATTACAATGATGATTTTGTAACCGTTAAGGCTATTATAATGATTACAATGTTTACTTTGTAACTGAACATGCTATTACAATGATTACAATGTTCATCATGCAACTAAACATGCTATTATGTCGATTACAATTTTCATCTTGTAACTGAAAATGATATTATAATGATTACAATGTTTATCTTGCAACTGAGCATGCTATTATAATGATTATAATGTTCACTTCGTAACTGAACATGCTATTTTAACTTTTACAATGTTCATCTTGTAACCGTTGACGCTATTATAATGATTACAATGTTCACCTTGTAACTGAGCATGCTATTATAATAATTTTAATGATCATTTTGTCACTGAACGTGCTATTTTAATAATTTCAATGTTCATTTTGTAAATGAACACGGTATTAGGTTATTATAATGTTCATCTTGTAACTGAATATGCTATTATAATGATTACAATGTTTATCTTGCCACTGAACATTCTATTATAATGATTTCAATGTTCATTTTGTATCTGAACACGCTATTTTAACTTTTACAATGTTCATCTTGTAACCGTTGACGCTATTATAATGATTACAATGTTCACCTTGTAACTGAGCATGCTATTATAATAATTTTAATGATCATTTTGTCACTGAACGTGCTATTTTTATAATTTTAATGTTCATTTTGTAAATGAACACGGTATTAGGTTATTATAATGTTCATCTTGTAACTGAATATGCTATTATAATGATTACAATGTTCATCTTGCCAATGAACATTCTATTATAATGATTTCAATGTTCATTTTGTAACTGAACACGCTATTAAATTATTACAATGGTAATCTAGTAACTGAACATGCTATTACAATGATTACAGTGTTCATCTTGTAACTGACCATGCTGTTATTATGATTACAATGTTCATCTTGTAACTGAACATGCTAAAATAATGATTACAATGTTCATTTTGCAACAGAACATGCTTTTATACTGATTACAATGCTCATCTTATAACTACATATGCTATAATAATGATTACAATGTTCATCTTGTAATGAAATATGCTAATATAATGATTGCAATATTCATTTTGCAACTAGGCATGCTATTATATTGATTATAATGATGATTTTGTAACAGTTGACGCTATTATAATGATTACAATGTTCACCTTGTAACTGAGCATGCTATTATAATGATTTAAATGTTCACCTTGTCACTGAACGTGCTATTATAACAATTTTAATGTTCATTTTGTAACTGAACACAGTATTAGGTTATTATAATGTTCATCTTGTAACTGAATATGCTATTATAATGATTGCAATGTTTATCTTGGCACTGAACATTCTCTTATAATGGTTTCAATGTTCATTTTGTAACTGAACACGCTATTAAATTATTACAATGTTCATCCTGTAACTGAACATGCTATTATAATGATTACAATGTTCATATTGTAACTGAGCACCCTATTGTAATGATTACAATGTTCACCTTGTAACTGAGCACATTATTATAATGATTACAATGTTCATCTTGTACCTAAATATGCTATTGTAATGATTACAATGTCCATTTTGCAACTGAGCATGCTTGTATTCTAATTACAATGTTCACCTTGCAACTGATGATGTTTTTATAATGATTACAATGTTCATCTTGTAACTGAACATGCTATTATGTCGATTACAATGTTCACTTTGTAACTGAACATGCTATTACAATGATTACAATGTTCATCTTGTAACTAAACATGCTATTATGTCGATTACAATGTTCACTTTGTAACTGAACATGCTATTACAATGATTACAATGTTCATCTTGTAACTGAACATGCTATTATGTCGATTACAATCTTCATCTTGCAACTGAGCATGATATTATAATGATTACAATGTTCATCTTGTAATTGAACGTGCTAATATAATGAATACAATGTTCATTTTGTAACTGATGATGTTATTATAATGTTACAATATTCATCTTGTAACTGAATATGCTAATGTAATGATTACAATGTCCATTTTGCAACTGAGCATGCTTTTATACTGATTAAAATGTCCACCTTGTAACTGAACATGCTATTATAATGATTTAAATGTTCATCTAGTAACTGAGCATGTTTTTATAATGAATACAATGTTCACCTTGTAACTGAACATGCTTTTATAATGATTACAATGTTCATCTTGTAATTGAACGTGCTAATATAATGAATACAATGTTTGTTTGTAACTGATGATGTTATTATAATGATTACAATATTCATCTTGTAAGTTAATATGCTAATGTAATGATTACAATGTCCATTTTGCAACTGACAATGCTTTTATACTGATTACAATGTTCACCTTGTCACTGATGATGTTTTTATAATGATTACAATGTTCATCTTGTAACTACATATGCTATAATACTGATTACAATGTTCATCTTGTAATGAAATATGCTAATATAGTAACTGCAATATTAATTTTGTAACTGAGCATGCTATTATATTGATTACAATGATGATTTTGTAACCGTTGACGCTATTATAATGATTACAATATTAATTTTGTAACTGAGCATGCTATTATACTGATTACAATGTTCATCTTGTAACTGAACATGCTATTATAATGATTACAATGTTCATGTTGTAACTGAACATGCCATTATACTGATAACAATGTTCATCTTGTAACTGGGCATACTAGTATAATGATTACAATGTTCATTTTGTAACTAAACATGCTATTATGTCGATTACAATGTTCACTTTGTAACTGAATATGCTATTATATTGATTACAATGTTCATCTTGTAACTGAACATCCTAATATAATGATTACAATGTTCATCTGGTAACTGAGTGAGTGCTTGGGTCTTAACGTCGTTCTCTCTGGTAACTGAACATGTTATTATAATGATTACAATGTTCATCTTGTAACTGAGCATACTAGTATAATGATTACATTGTTAATTTTGTAACTGAGCATGCTATTATACTGATTACAATGTTCATCTTGTAATTGAGCATGCTATTATAATGATTACAATGTTTATGTTGTTACTGAACATGCTATTATACTGATAACAATGTTCATCTTGTAACTAAGCATGATATTATAATAATTACAATGTTCATTTAGTAAGTGAACATGCTTTTATAATAATTACAATGTTCATCTTGTAACTGAACGTCCTAATATGATGATTACAATGATCATCTTGTAAGTAAACATGTTATTATAATGATTACAATGTTCACCTTGTAAATGAACATGCCATTACAATAACTAAAATATTTATCTTGTAACTGAACATGCTATTATATCAATTACAATCCTCACGTTTCAACTAATCGTGCTAATATAATGATTACAATGTTTATCTTGTAACTGAAGATGCTATTATAATAATTACAAAGGGTGTCTTGTAACTGAACGTGCTATTCTAGTAATTACAATAATCACCTCGTAACTGAACATGCTATTATAATGATTACAATGTTCACCATGTCACTGAAAGTGATATTATAATAGTTTTAATGTTCATTTTGTAACTGAACACGGTATTAGGTTATTGCAATGTTCATCCTGTAACCGAATATGCTATAATACTGATTACAATGTTCATCTTGTAACTGAGCATGCTATTACAATGATTACAGTGTTCATCTTGTAACTGACCATGCTGTTATTATGATTACAATGTTCATCTTGTAACTGAACATGCTAAAATAATGATTACAATGTTCATTTTGCAACAGAACATGCTTTTATACTGATTACAATGCTCATCTTATAACTACATATGCTATAATAATGATTACAATGTTCATCTTGTAATGAAATATGCTAATATAATAATTGCAATATTCATTTTGTAACTAGGCATGCTATTATATTGATTACAATGATGATTTTGTAACAGTTGACGCTATTATAATGATTACAATGTTCACCTTGTAACTGAGCATGCTATTAAAATGATTTAAATGTTCACCTTGTCACTGAACGTGCTATTATCACAATTTTAATGTTCATTTTGTAACTGAACACAGTATTAGGTTATTATAATGTTCATCTTGTAACTGAATATGCTATTATAATGATTGCAATGTTTATCTTGGCACTGAACATTCTCTTATAATGGTTTCAATGTTCATTTTGTAACTGAACACGCTATTAAATTATTACAATGTTCATATTGTAACTGAGCACGATATTGTAATGATTACAATGTTCACCTTGTAACTGAGCACATTATTATAATGATTACAACATCATCTTGTACCTGAATATGCTATTGTAATGATTACAATGTCCATTTTGCAACTGAGCATGCTTGTATACTGATTACAATGTTCACCTTGCAACTGATGATGTTTTTATAATGATTACAATGTTCATCTGGTAACTGAACATGCAATTATAAGGATTACAATGTTCACTTTGTAACTGAACATGCTATTACAATGATTACAATGTTCATCTTGTAACTGAACATGCTATTATGTCGATTACAATATTCATCTTGCAACTGAGCATGATATTATAATGATTACAATGATCATCTTGTAATTGAACGTGCTAATATAATGAATACAATGTTCATTTTGTAACTGATGATGTTATTATAATGATTACAATATTCATCTTGTAACTGAATATGCTAATGTAATAATTATAATGTCCATTCTCCAACTGAGCATGCTTTTATACTGATTACAATGTCCACCTTGTAACTGAACATGCTATTATAATGACTTCAATGTTAATCTTGTAACTGAGCATGTTTTTATAATGATTACAATGTTCACCTTGCAACTAAACATGCTTTTATAATGATTACAATGTTCATCTTGTAATTGAACGTGCTAATATAATGAATACAATGTTTATTTTGTAACTGATGATGTTATTATAATGATTACAATATTCATCTTGTAAGTGAATATGCTAATGTAATGATTACAATGTCCATTTTGCAACTGAGCATGCTTTTATACTGATTACAATGTTCACCTTGTAACTGATGATGTTTTTATAATGATTACAATGTTCATCTTGTAACTGAGCACTCTATTGTAATGATTACAATGTTCACCTTGTAACTGAGCACATTATTATAATGATTACAATGTTCATCATGTAACTGAATATGCTATTGTAATGATTACACTGTCCATTTTGCAACTGAGCATGCTTGTATACTGATAACAATGTTCACCTTGCAACTGATGATGATTTTATAATGATTACAATGTTCATCTTGTAACTGAACATGCAATTATAAGGATTACAATGTTCACTTTGTAACTGAACATGCTATTACAATGATTACAATGTTCATCTTGTAACTGAACATGCTATTATGTCGATTACAATCTTCATCTTGAAACTGAGCATGATATTATAATGATTACAATGTTCATCTTGTAGTTTAACGTGCTAATATAATGAATACAATGTTCATTTTGTAACTGATGATGTTATTATAATAATTACAATGTTCATCTTTTAAGTGAATATGCTAATGTAATGATTACAATGTCCATTTTGCAACTGAGCATGCTTTTATACTGATTACAATGTCCACCTTGTAACTGAACATGCTATTATAATGATTACAATGTTCATCTTGTAACTGAGCATGTTTTTATAATGATTACAATGTTCACCTTGCAACTGAACATGCTGTTTATAATGATTACAATGTTCATCTTGTAATTGAACGTGCTAATATAATGAATACAATGTTTATTTTGTAACTGATGATGTTATTATAATGATTACAATATTCATCTTGTAAGTGAATATGATTATAATGATTACAATGTCCATTTTGCAACTGAGTATGCTTTTATACTGATTACAATGTTCACCTTGTAACTGATGATGTTTTTAAAATGATTACAATGTTTATCTTGTAACTACATATGCTATAATAATGATTACAATGTTCATCTTGTAATGAAATATGCTAATATAATAATTGCAATATTCATTTTGTAACTGAGCATACTATTATATTGATTACAATGATGATTTTGTAACAGTTGACGCTAATATAATAATTACAATGTTTACTTTGTAACTGAACATGCTATTACAATGATTACAATGTTTATCTTGTAACTGAACATGCTATTATGTCGATTACAATCTTCATCTTTTAACTGAAAATGATATTTTAATGATTACAATGTTTATCATGCAACTGAGCATGCTTTTGTAATGATTACAATGTTCACTTCGTAACTGAACATGATATTATACCTTTTACAATGTTCATCTTGTAACTGGGCATGTTTTTTTAATGATTACAATGATCATCTTGTAACTGAGCACGCTATTGTAATGATTCCAATGTTCACCTTGTAACGGAGCACATTATTATAATGATTACAATGTTCATCTTGTAACTGAATATGCTATTGTAATGATTACAATGTCCATTTTGCAACTGAGCATGCTTGTATACTAATTACAATGTTCACTTTGTAACTGAACATGCTATTACAATGATTACAATGTTCATCTTGTAACTGAACATGCTATTATCTCGATTACAATCTTCATCTTGCAACTGAGCATGATATTATAATGATTACAATGTTCATCTTGTAACTGAACATGCTAATGTAATGATTACAATGTCCATTTTGCAACTGAGCATGGTTTTACACTGATTACAATGTCCACCTTGTAACTGATGATGTTTTTATAATGATTACAGTGTTCATCTTGTAACTACATCTGCTATAATAATGATTACAATGTTCATCTTGTTATGAAATATGCTAATATAATGATTGCAATATTCATTTTGTAACTGTGCATGCTATTATATTGATTACAATGATGATTTTGTAACCGTTAAGGCTATTATAATGATTACAATGTTTACTTTGTAACTGAACATGCTATTACAATGATTACAATGTTCATCATGCAACTAAACATGCTATTATGTCGATTACAATTTTCATCTTGTAACTGAAAATGATATTATAATGATTACAATGTTTATCTTGCAACTGAGCATGCTATTATAATGATTATAATGTTCACTTCGTAACTGAACATGCTATTTTAACTTTTACAATGTTCATCTTGTAACCGTTGACGCTATTATAATGATTACAATGTTCACCTTGTAACTGAGCATGCTATTATAATAATTTTAATGATCATTTTGTCACTGAACGTGCTATTTTAATAATTTTAATGTTCATTTTGTAAATGAACACGGTATTAGGTTATTATAATGTTCATCTTGTAACTGAATATGCTATTATAATGATTACAATGTTTATCTTGCCACTGAACATTCTATTATAATGATTTCAATGTTCATTTTGTATCTGAACACGCTATTTTAACTTTTACAATGTTCATCTTGTAACCGTTGACGCTATTATAATGATTACAATGTTCACCTTGTAACTGAGCATGCTATTATAATAATTTTAATGATCATTTTGTCACTGAACGTGCTATTTTAATAATTTTAATGTTCATTTTGTAAATGAACACGGTATTAGGTTATTATAATGTTCATCTTGTAACTGAATATGCTATTATAATGATTACAATGTTCATCTTGCCAATGAACATTCTATTATAATGATTTCAATGTTCATTTTGTAACTGAACACGCTATTAAATTATTACAATGGTAATCTAGTAACTGAACATGCTATTACAATGATTACAGTGTTCGTCTTGTAACTGACCATGCTGTTATTATGATTACAATGTTCATCTTGTAACTGAACATGCTAAAATAATGATTACAATGTTCATTTTGCAACAGAACATGCTTTTATACTGATTACAATGCTCATCTTATAACTACATATGCTATAATAATGATTACAATGTTCATCTTGTAATGAAATATGCTAATATAATGATTGCAATATTCATTTTGCAACTAGGCATGCTATTATATTGATTATAATGATGATTTTGTAACGGTTGACGCTATTATAATGATTACAATGTTCACCTTGTAACTGAGCATGCTATTATAATGATTTAAATGTTCACCTTGTCACTGAACGTGCTATTATAACAATTTTAATGTTCATTTTGTAACTGAACACAGTATTAGGTTATTATAATGTTCATCTTGTAACTGAATATGCTATTATAATGATTGCAATGTTTATCTTGGCACTGAACATTCTCTTATAATGGTTTCAATGTTCATTTTGTAACTGAACACGCTATTAAATTATTACAATGTTCATCCTGTAACTGAACATGCTATTATAATAATTACAATGTTCATATTGTAACTGAGCACCCTATTGTAATGATTACAATGTTCACCTTGTAACTGAGCACATTATTATAATGATTACAATGTTCATCTTGTACCTAAATATGCTATTGTAATGATTACAATGTCCATTTTGCAACTGAGCATGCTTGTATTCTAATTACAATGTTCACCTTGCAACTGATGATGTTTTTATAATGATTACAATGTTCATCTTGTAACTGAACATGCTATTATGTTGATTACAATGTTCACTTTGTAACTGAACATGCTATTACAATGATTACAATGTTCATCTTGTAACTAAACATGCTATTATGTCGATTACAATGTTCACTTTGTAACTGAACATGCTATTACAATGATTACAATGTTCATCTTGTAACTGAACATGCTATTATGTCGATTACAATCTTCATCTTGCAACTGAGCATGATATTATAATGATTACAATGTTCATCTTGTAATTGAACGTGCTAATATAATGAATACAATGTTCATTTTGTAACTGATGATGTTATTATAATGTTACAATATTCATCTTGTAACTGAATATGCTAATGTAATGATTACAATGTCCATTTTGCAACTGAGCATGCTTTTATACTGATTAAAATGTCCACCTTGTAACTGAACATGCTATTATAATGATTTAAATGTTCATCTAGTAACTGAGCATGTTTTTATAATGATTACAATGTTCACCTTGTAACTGAACATGCTTTTATAATGATTACAATGTTCATCTTGTAATTGAACGTGCTAATATAATGAATACAATGTTTGTTTGTAACTGATGATGTTATTATAATGATTACAATATTCATCTTGTAAGTTAATATGCTAATGTAATGATTACAATGTCCATTTTGCAACTGACAATGCTTTTATACTGATTACAATGTTCACCTTGTCACTGATGATGTTTTTATAATGATTACAATGTTCATCTTGTAACTACATATGCTATAATACTGATTACAATGTTCATCTTGTAATGAAATATGCTAATATAGTAACTGCAATATTAATTTTGTAACTGAGCATGCTATTATATTGATTACAATGATGATTTTGTAACCGTTGACGCTATTATAATGATTACAATATTAATTTTGTAACTGAGCATGCTATTATACTGATTACAATGTTCATCTTGTAACTGAACATGCTATTATAATGATTACAATGTTCATGTTGTAACTGAACATGCCATTATACTGATAACAATGTTCATCTTGTAACTGGGCATACTAGTATAATGATTACAATGTTCATTTTGTAACTAAACATGCTATTATGTCGATTACAATGTTCACTTTGTAACTGAATATGCTATTATATTGATTACAATGTTCATCTTGTAACTGAACATCCTAATATACTGATTACAATGTTCATCTGGTAACTGAGTGAGTGCTTGGGTCTTAACGTCGTTCTCTCTGGTAACTGAACATGTTATTATAATGATTACAATGTTCATCTTGTAACTGAGCATACTAGTATAATGATTACATTGTTAATTTTGTAACTGAGCATGCTATTATACTGATTACAATGTTCATCTTGTAATTGAGCATGCTATTATAATGATTACAATGTTTATGTTGTTACTGAACATGCTATTATACTGATAACAATGTTCATCTTGTAACTAAGCATGATATTATAATAATTACAATGTTCATTTAGTAAGTGAACATGCTTTTATAATAATTACAATGTTCATCTTGTAACTGAACGTCCTAATATGATGATTACAATGATCATCTTGTAAGTAAACATGTTATTATAATGATTACAATGTTCACCTTGTAAATGAACATGCCATTACAATAACTAAAATATTTATCTTGTAACTGAACATGCTATTATATCAATTACAATCCTCACGTTTCAACTAAACGTGCTAATATAATGATTACAATGTTTATCTTGTAACTGAAGATGCTATTATAATAATTACAAAGGGTGTCTTGTAACTGAACGTGCTATTCTAGTAATTACAATAATCACCTCGTAACTGAACATGCTATTATAATGATTACAATGTTCACCATGTCACTGAAAGTGATATTATAATAGTTTTAATGTTCATTTTGTAACTGAACACGGTATTAGGTTATTGCAATGTTCATCCTGTAACCGAATATGCTATAATACTGATTACAATGTTCATCTTGTAACTGAGCATGCTATTACAATGATTACAGTGTTCATCTTGTAACTGACCATGCTGTTATTATGATTACAATGTTCATCTTGTAACTGAACATACAATTATAAGGATTACAATGTTCACTTTGTAACTGAACATGCTATTACAATGATTACAATGTTCATCTTGTAACTGAACATGCTATTATGTCGATTACAATCTTCATCTTGCAACTGAGCATGATATTATAATGATTACAATGTTCATCTTGCAATTGAACGTGCTAATATAATAAATACAATGTTCATTTTGTAACTGATGATGTTATTATAATGTTACAATATTCATCTTGTAACTGAATATGCTAATGTAATGATTACAATGTCCATTTTGCAACTGAGCATGCTTTTATACTGATTAAAATGTCCACCTTGTAACTGAACATGCTATTATAATGATTTAATTGTTCATCTAGTAACTGAGCATGTTTTTATAATGATTACAATGTTCACCTTGTAACTGAACATGCTTTTATAATGATTACAATGTTCATCTTGTAATTGAACGTGCTAATATAATGAATACAATGTTTTTTTGTAACTGATGATGTTATTATAATGATTACAATATTCATCTTGTAAGTTAATATGCTAATGTAATGATTACAATGTCCATTTTGCAACTGACAATGCTTTTATACTGATTACAATGTTCACCTTGTCACTGATGATGTTTTTATAATGATTACAATGTTCATCTTGTAACTACATATGCTATAATACTGATTACAATGTTCATCTTGTAATGAAATATGCTAATATAGTAACTGCAATATTAATTTTGTAACTGAGCATGCTATTATATTGATTACAATGATGATTTTGTAACCGTTGACGCTATTATAATGATTACAATATTAATTTTGTAACTGAGCATGCTATTATACTGATTACAATGTTCATCTTGTAACTGAACATGCTATTATAATGATTACAATGTTCATGTTGTAACTGAACATGCCATTATACTGATAACAATGTTCATCTTGTAACTGGGCAAACTAGTATAATGATTACAATGTTCATTTTGTAACTGAGCATGCTATTATACTGATTACAATTTTTTTCTTTTAATTGAGCATGCTATTATAATAATTACATTGCTCATCTCGTATTTGAGCAAGCTATTATAATTATTACAATGTTCATCTTGTAATTGAGCATACTAGTATAATGATTACAATTTTAATTTTGTAACTGAGCATGCTATTTTACTGATTACAATGTTCATCTTGTAATTGAGCATGCTATTATAATGATTACAATGTTCATGTTGTAACTGAACATGCTATTATAATGATTTAAATGTTCACCTTGTCACTGAACGTGCTATTATCACAATTTTAATGTTCATTTTGTAACTGAACACAGTATTAGGTTATTATAATGTTCATCTTGTAACTGAATATGCTATTATAATGATTGCAATGTTTATCTTGGCACTGAACATTCTCTTATAATGGTTTCAATGTTTATTTTGTAACTGAACACGCTATTAAATTATTACAATGTTCATATTGTAACTGAGCACGATATTGTAATGATTACAATGTTCACCTTGTAACTGAGCACATTATTATAATGATTACAACATCATCTTGTACCTGAATATGCTATTGTAATGATTACAATGTCCATTTTGCAACTGAGCATGCTTGTATACTGATTACAATGTTCACCTTGCAACTGATGATGTTTTTATAATGATTACAATGTTCATCTGGTAACTGAACATGCAATTATAAGGATTACAATGTTCACTTTGTAACTGAACATGCTATTACAATGATTACAATGTTCATCTTTTAACTGAACATGCTATTATGTCGATTACAATATTCATCTTGCAACTGAGCATGATATTATAATGATTACAATGATCATCTTGTAATTGAACGTGCTAATATAATGAATACAATGTTCATTTTGTAACTGATGATGTTATTATAATGATTACAATATTCATCTTGTAACTGAATATGCTAATGTAATAATTACAATGTCCATTCTCCAACTGAGCATGCTTTTATACTGATTACAATGTCCACCTTGTAACTGAACATGCTATTATAATGACTTCAATGTTAATCTTGTAACTGAGCATGTTTTTATAATGATTACAATGTTCACCTTGCAACTAAACATGCTTTTATAATGATTACAATGTTCATCTTGTAATTGAACGTGCTAATATAATGAATACAATGTTTATTTTGTAACTGATGATGTTATTATAATGATTACAATATTCATCTTGTAAGTGAATATGCTAATGTAATGATTACAATGTCCATTTTGCAACTGAGCATGCTTTTATACTGATTACAATGTTCACCTTGTAACTGATGATGTTTTTATAATGATTACAATGTTCACCTTGTAACTGATGATGTTTTTATAATGATTACAATGTTCATCTTGTAACTGAGCACGCTATTGTAATGATTACAATGTTCACCTTGTAACTGAGCACATTATTATAATGATTACAATGTTCATCATGTAACTGAATATGCTATTGTAATGATTACACTGTCCATTTTGCAACTGAGCATGCTTGTATACTGATAACAATGTTGACCTTGCAACTGATGATGTTTTTATAATGATTACAATGTTCATCTTGTAACTGAACATGCAATTATAAGGATTACAATGTTCACTTTGTAACTGAACATGCTATTACAATGATTACAATGTTCATCTTGTAACTGAACATGCTATTATGTCGATTACAATCTTCATCTTGAAACTGAGCATGATATTATAATGATTACAATGTTCATCTTGTAGTTTAACGTGCTAATATAATAAATACAATGTTCATTTTGTAACTGATGATGTTATTATAATAATTACAATGTTCATCTTGTAAGTGAATATGCTAATGTAATGATTACAATGTCCATTTTGCAACTGAGCATGCTTTTATACTGATTACAATGTCCACCTTGTAACTGATGATGTTTTTAAAATGATTACAATGTTTATCTTGTAACTACATATGCTATAATAATGATTACAATGTCCACCTTGTAACTGAACATGCTATTATAATGATTACAATGTTCATTTTGTAACTGAGCATGTTTTTATAAGGATTACAATGTTCACCTTGCAACTGAACATGCTGTTTATAATGATTACAATGTTCATCTTGTAATTGAACGTGCTAATATAATGAATACAATGTTTATTTTGTAACTGATGATGTTATTATAATGATTACAATATTCATCTTGTAAGTGAATATGATTATAATGATTACAATGTCCATTTTGCAACTGAGTATGCTTTTATACTGATTACAATGTTCACCTTGTAACTGATGATGTTTTTAAAATGATTACAATGTTTATCTTGTAACTACATATGCTATAATAATGATTACAATGTCCACCTTGTAACTGAACATGCTATTATAATGATTACAATGTTCATCTTGTAACTGAGCATGTTTTTATAATGATTACAATGTTCACCTTGCAACTGAACATGCTGTTTATAATGATTACAATGTTCATCTTGTAATTGAACGTGCTAATATAATGAATACAATGTTTATTTTGTAACTGATGATGTTATTATAATGATTACAATATTCATCTTGTAAGTGAATATGATTATAATGATTACAATGTCCATTTTGCAACTGAGTATGCTTTTATACTGATTACAATGTTCACCTTGTAACTGATGATGTTTTTAAAATGATTACAATGTTTATCTTGTAACTACATATGCTATAATAATGATTACAATGTTCATCTTGTAATGAAATATGCTAATATAATAATTGCAATATTCATTTTGTAACTGAGCATACTATTATATTGATTACAATGATGATTTTGTAACGGTTGACGCTAATATAAAAATTACAATGTTTACTTTGTAACTGAACTTGCTATTACAATGATTACAATGTTTATCTTGTAACTGAACATGCTATTATGTCGATTACAATCTTCATCTTTTAACTGAAAATGATATTTTAATGATTACAATGTTTATCATGCAACTGAGCATGCTTTTATAATGATTACAATGTTCACTTCGTAACTGAACATGATATTATACTTTTTACAATGTTCATCTTGTAACTGGGCATGTTTTTTTAATGATTACAATGATCATCTTGTAACTGAGCACGCTATTGTAATGGTTCCAATGTTCACCTTGTAACGGAGCACATTATTATAATGATTACAATGTTCATCTTGTAACTGAGCATGCTATTACAATGATTACAGTGTTCATCTTGTAACTGACCATGCTGTTATTATGATTACAATGTTCATCTTGTAACTGAACATGCTAAAATAATGATTACAATGTTCATTTTGCAACAGAACATGCTTTTATACTGATTACAATGCTCATCTTATAACTACATATGCTATAATAATGATTACAATGTTCATCTTGTAATGAAATATGCTAATATAATAATTGCAATATTCATTTTGTAACTAGGCATGCTTTTATATTGATTACAATGATGATTTTGTAACAGTTGACGCTATTATAATGATTACAATGTTCACCTTGTAACTGAGCATGCTATTATAATGATTTAAATGTTCACCTTGTCACTGAACGTGCTATTATCACAATTTTAATGTTCATTTTGTAACTGAACACAGTATTAGGTTATTATAATGTTCATCTTGTAACTGAATATGCTATTATAATGATTGCAATGTTTATCTTGGCACTGAACATTCTCTTATAATGGTTTCAATGTTCATTTTGTAACTGAACACGCTATTAAATTATTACAATGTTCATATTGTAACTGAGCACGATATTGTAATGATTACAATGTCCACCTTGTAACTGAGCACATTATTATAATGATTACAACATCATCTTGTACCTGAATATGCTATTGTAATGATTACAATGTCCATTTTGCAACTGAGCATGCTTGTATACTGATTACAATGTTCACCTTGCAACTGATGATGTTTTTATAATGATTACAATGTTCATCTGGTAACTGAACATGCAATTATAAGGATTACAATGTTCACTTTGTAACTGAACATGCTATTACAATGATTATAATGTTCATCTTGTAACTGAACATGCTATTATGTCGATTACAATATTCATCTTGCAACTGAGCATGATATTATAATGATTACAATGATCATCTTGTAATTGAACGTGCTAATATAATGAATACAATGTTCATTTTGTAACTGATGATGTTATTATAATGATTACAATATTCATCTTGTAACTGAATATGCTAATGTAATAATTATAATGTCCATTCTCCAACTGAGCATGCTTTTATACTGATTACAATGTCCACCTTGTAACTGAACATGCTATTATAATGACTTCAATGTTAATCTTGTAACTGAGCATGTTTTTATAATGATTACAATGTTCACCTTGCAACTAAACATGCTTTTATAATGATTACAATGTTCATCTTGTAATTGAACGTGCTAATATAATGAATACAATGTTTATTTTGTAACTGATGATGTTATTATAATGATTACAATATTCATCTTGTAAGTGAATATGCTAATGTAATGATTACAATGTCCATTTTGCAACTGAGCATGCTTTTATACTGATTACAATGTTCACCTTGTAACTGATGATGTTTTTATAATGATTACAATGTTCATCTTGTAACTGAGCACTCTTTTGTAATGATTACAATGTTCACCTTGTAACTGAGCACATTATTATAATGATTACAATGTTCATCATGTAACTGAATATGCTATTGTAATGATTACACTGTGCATTTTGCAACTGAGCATGCTTGTATACTGATAACAATGTTGACCTTGCAACTGATGATGTTTTTATAATGATTACAATGTTCATCTTGTAACTGAACATGCAATTATAAGGATTACAATGTTCACTTTGTAACTGAACATGCTATTACAATTATTACAATGTTCATCTTGTAACTGAACATGCTATTATGTCGATTACAATCTTCATCTTGAAACTGAGCATGATATTATAATGATTACAATGTTCATCTTGTAGTTCAACGTGCTAATATAATGAATACAATGTTCATTTTGTAACTGATGATGTTATTATAATAATTACAATGTTCATCTTGTAAGTGAATATGCTAATGTAATGATTAGAATGTCCATTTTGCAACTGAGCATGCTTTTATACTGATTACAATGTCCACCTTGTAACTGAACATGCTATTATAATGATTACAATGTTCATCTTGTAACTGAGCATGTTTTTATAATGATTACAATGTTCACCTTGCAACTGAACATGCTGTTTATAATGATTACAATGTTCATCTTGTAATTGAACGTGCTAATATAATGAATACAATGTTTATTTTGTAACTGATGATGTTATTATAATGATTACAATATTCATCTTGTAAGTGAATATGATTATAATGATTACAATGTCCATTTTGCAACTGAGTATGCTTTTATACTGATTACAATGTTCACCTTGTAACTGATGATGTTTTTAAAATGATTACAATGTTTATCTTGTAACTACATATGCTATAATAATGATTACAATGTTCATCTTGTAATGAAATATGCTAATATAATAATTGCAATATTCATTTTGTAACTGAGCATACTATTATATTGATTACAATGATGATTTTGTAACAGTTGACGCTAATATAATAATTACAATGTTTACTTTGTAACTGAACATGCTATTACAATGATTACAATGTTTATCTTGTAACTGAACATGCTATTATGTCGATTACAATCTTCATCTTTTAACTGAAAATGATATTTTAATGATTACAATGTTTATCATGCAACTGAGCATGCTTTTGTAATGATTACAATGTTCACTTCGTAACTGAACATGATATTATACCTTTTACAATGTTCATCTTGTAACTGGGCATGTTTTTTTAATGATTACAATGATCATCTTGTAACTGAGCACGCTATTGTAATGATTCCAATGTTCACCTTGTAACGGAGAACATTATTATAATGATTACAATGTTCATCTTGTAACTGAATATGCTATTGTAATGATTACAATGTCCATTTTGCAACTGAGCATGCTTGTATACTAATTACAATGTTCACTTTGTAACTGAACATGCTATTACAATGATTACAATGTTCATCTTGTAACTGAACATGCTATTATCTCGATTACAATCTTCATCTTGCAACTGAGCATGATATTATAATGATTACAATGTTCATCTTGTAACTGAACATGCTAATGTAATGATTACAATGTCCATTTTGCAACTGAGCATGGTTTTACACTGATTACAATGTCCACGTTGTAACTGATGATGTTTTTATAATGATTACAGTGTTCATCTTGTAACTACATATGCTATAATAATGATTACAATGTTCATCTTGTTATGAAATATGCTAATATAATGATTGCAATATTCATTTTGTAACTGTGCATGCTATTATATTGATTACAATGATGATTTTGTAACCGTTAAGGCTATTATAATGATTACAATGTTTACTTTGTAACTGAACATGCTATTACAATGATTACAATGTTCATCATGAAACTAAACATGCTATTATGTCGATTACAATTTTCATCTTGTAACTGAAAATGATATTATAATGATTACAATGTTTATCTTGCAACTGAGCATGCTATTATAATGATTATAATGTTCACTTCGTAACTGAACATGCTATTTTAACTTTTACAATGTTCATCTTGTAACCGTTGACGCTATTATAATGATTACAATGTTCACCTTGTAACTGAGCATGCTATTATAATAATTTTAATGATCATTTTGTCACTGAACGTGCTATTTTAATAATTTTAATGTTCATTTTGTAAATGAACACGGTATTAGGTTATTATAATGTTCATCTTGTAACTGAATATGCTATTATAATGATTACAATGTTTATCTTGCCACTGAACATTCTATTATAATGATTTCAATGTTCATTTTGTATCTGAACACGCTATTTTAACTTTTACAATGTTCATCTTGTAACTGTTGACGCTATTATAATGATTACAATGTTCACCTTGTAACTGAGCATGCTATTATAATAATTTTAATGATCATTTTGTCACTGAACGTGCTATTTTAATAATTTTAATGTTCATTTTGTAAATGAACACGGTATTAGGTTATTATAATGTTCATCTTGTAACTGAATATGCTATTATAATGATTACAATGTTCATCTTGCCAATGAACATTCTATTATAATGATTTCAATGTTCATTTTGTAACTGAACACGCTATTAAATTATTACAATGGTAATCTAGTAACTGAACATGCTATTACAATGATTACAGTGTTCATCTTGTAACTGACCATGCTGTTATTATGATTACAATGTTCATCTTGTAACTGAACATGCTAAAATAATGATTACAATGTTCATTTTGCAACAGAACATGCTTTTATACTGATTACAATGCTCATCTTATAACTACATATGCTATAATAATGATTACAATGTTCATCTTGTAATGAAATATGCTAATATAATGATTGCAATATTCATTTTGCAACTAGGCATGCTATTATATTGATTATAATGATGATTTTGTAACAGTTGACGCTATTATAATGATTACAATGTTCACCTTGTAACTGAGCATGCTATTATAATGATTTAAATGTTCACCTTGTCACTGAACGTGCTATTATAACAATTTTAATGTTCATTTTGTAACTGAACACAGTATTAGGTTATTATAATGTTCATCTTGTAACTGAATATGCTATTATAATGATTGCAATGTTTATCTTGGCACTGAACATTCTCTTATAATGGTTTCAATGTTCATTTTGTAACTGAACACGCTATTAAATTATTACAATGTTCATCCTGTAACTGAACATGCTATTATAATGATTACAATGTTCATATTGTAACTGAGCACCCTATTGTAATGATTACAATGTTCACCTTGTAACTGAGCACATTATTATAATGATGACAATGTTCATCTTGTACCTAAATATGCTATTGTAATGATTACAATGTCCATTTTGCAACTGAGCATGCTTGTATTCTAATTACAATGTTCACCTTGCAACTGATGATGTTTTTATAATGATTACAATGTTCATCTTGTAACTGAACATGCTATTATGTCGATTACAATGTTCACTTTGTAACTGAACATGCTATTACAATGATTACAATGTTCATCTTGTAACTAAACATGCTATTATGTCGATTACAATGTTCACTTTGTAACTGAACATGCTATTACAATGATTACAATGTTCATCTTGTAACTGAACATGCTATTATGTCGATTACAATCTTCATCTTGCAACTGAGCATGATATTATAATGATTACAATGTTCATCTTGTAATTGAACGTGCTAATATAATGAATACAATGTTCATTTTGTAACTGATGATGTTATTATAATGTTACAATATTCATCTTGTAACTGAATATGCTAATGTAATGATTACAATGTCCATTTTGCAACTGAGCATGCTTTTATACTGATTAAAATGTCCACCTTGTAACTGAACATGCTATTATAATGATTTAAATGTTCATCTAGTAACTGAGCATGTTTTTATAATGATTACAATGTTCACCTTGTAACTGAACATGCTTTTATAATGATTACAATGTTCATCTTGTAATTGAACGTGCTAATATAATGAATACAATGTTTGTTTGTAACTGATGATGTTATTATAATGATTACAATATTCATCTTGTAAGTTAATATGCTAATGTAATGATTACAATGTCCATTTTGCAACTGACAATGCTTTTATACTGATTACAATGTTCACCTTGTCACTGATGATGTTTTTATAATGATTACAATGTTCATCTTGTAACTACATATGCTATAATACTGATTACAATGTTCATCTTGTAATGAAATATGCTAATATAGTAACTGCAATATTAATTTTGTAACTGAGCATGCTATTATATTGATTACAATGATGATTTTGTAACCGTTGACGCTATTATAATGATTACAATATTAATTTTGTAACTGAGCATGCTATTATACTGATTACAATGTTCATCTTGTAACTGAACATGCTATTATAATGATTACAATGTTCATGTTGTAACTGAACATGCCATTATACTGATAACAATGTTCATCTTGTAACTGGGCATACTAGTATAATGATTACAATGTTCATTTTGTAACTAAACATGCTATTATGTCGATTACAATGTTCACTTTGTAACTGAATATGCTATTATATTGATTACAATGTTCATCTTGTAACTGAACATCCTAATATAATGATTACAATGTTCATCTGGTAACTGAGTGAGTGCTTGGGTCTTAACGTCGTTCTCTCTGGTAACTGAACATGTTATTATAATGATTACAATGTTCATCTTGTAACTGAGCATACTAGTATAATGATTACATTGTTAATTTTGTAACTGAGCATGCTATTATACTGATTACAATGTTCATCTTGTAATTGAGCATGCTATTATAATGATTACAATGTTTATGTTGTTACTGAACATGCTATTATACTGATAACAATGTTCATCTTGTAACTAAGCATGATATTATAATAATTACAATGTTCATTTAGTAAGTGAACATGCTTTTATAATAATTACAATGTTCATCTTGTAACTGAACGTCCTAATATGATGATTACAATGATCATCTTGTAAGTAAACATGTTATTATAATGATTACAATGTTCACCTTGTAAATGAACATGCCATTACAATAACTAAAATATTTATCTTGTAACTGAACATGCTATTATATCAATTACAATCCTCACGTTTCAACTAAACGTGCTAATATAATGATTACAATGTTTATCTTGTAACTGAAGATGCTATTATAATAATTACAAAGGGTGTCTTGTAACTGAACGTGCTATTATAGTAATTACAATAATCACCTTGTAACTGAACATGCTATTATAATGATTACAATGTTCACCATGTCACTGAAAGTGATATTATAATAGTTTTAATGTTCATTTTGTAACTGAACACGGTATTAGGTTATTGCAATGTTCATCCTGTAACCGAATATGCTATAATAATGATTACAATGTTCATCTTGTAACTGAGCATGCTATTACAATGATTACAGTGTTCATCTTGTAACTGACCATGCTGTTATTATGATTACAATGTTCATCTTGTAACTGAACATGCTAAAATAATGATTACAATGTTCATTTTGCAACAGAACATGCTTTTATACTGATTACAATGCTTATCTTATAACTACATATGCTATAATAATGATTACAATGTTCATCTTGTAATGAAATATGCTAATATAATAATTGCAATATTCATTTTGTAACTAGGCATGCTATTATATTGATTACAATGATGATTTTGTAACAGTTGACGCTATTATAATGATTACAATGTTCACCTTGTAACTGAGCATGCTATTATAATGATTTAAATGTTCACCTTGTCACTGAACGTGCTATTATCACAATTTTAATGTTCATTTTGTAACTGAACACAGTATTAGGTTATTATAATGTTCATCTTGTAACTGAATATGCTATTATAATGATTGCAATGTTTATCTTGGCACTGAACATTCTCTTATAATGGTTTCAATGTTCATTTTGTAACTGAACACGCTATTAAATTATTACAATGTTCATATTGTAACTGAGCACGATATTGTAATGATTACAATGTTCACCTTGTAACTGAGCACATTATTATAATGATTACAACATCATCTTGTACCTGAATATGCTATTGTAATGATTACAATGTCCATTTTGCAACTGAGCATGCTTGTATACTGATTACAATGTTCACCTTGCAACTGATGATGTTTTTAAAATGATTACAATGTTCATCTGGTAACTGAACATGCAATTATAAGGATTACAATGTTCACTTTGTAACTGAACATGCTATTACAATGATTACAATGTTCATCTTTTAACTGAACATGCTATTATGTCGATTACAATATTCATCTTGCAACTGAGCATGATATTATAATGATTACAATGATCATCTTGTAATTGAACGTGCTAATATATTGAATACAATGTTCATTTTGTAACTGATAATGTTATTATAATGATTACATTATTCATCTTGTAACTGAATATGCTAATGTAATAATTATAATGTCCATTCTCCAACTGAGCATGCTTTTATACTGATTACAATGTCCACCTTGTAACTGAACATGCTATTATAATGACTTCAATGTTAATCTTGTAACTGAGCATGTTTTTATAATGATTACAATGTTCACCTTGCAACTAAACATGCTTTTATAATGATTACAATGTTCATCTTGTAATTGAACGTGCTAATATAATAAATACAATGTTTATTTTGTAACTGATGATGTTATTATAATGATTACAATATTCATCTTGTAAGTGAATATGCTAATGTAATGATTACAATGTCCATTTTGCAACTGAGCATGCTTTTATACTGATTACAATGTTCACCTTGTAACTGATGATGTTTTTATAATGATTACAATGTTCACCTTGTAACTGATGATGTTTTTATAATGATTACAATGTTCATCTTGTAACTGAGCACGCTATTGTAATGATTACAATGTTCACCTTGTAACTGAGCACATTATTATAATGATTACAATGTTCATCATGTAACTGAATATGCTATTGTAATGATTACACTGTCCATTTTGCAACTGAGCATGCTTGTATACTGATAACAATGTTGACCTTGCAAGTGATGATGTTTTTATAATGATTACAATGTTCATCTTGTAACTGAACATGCAATTATAAGGATTACAATGTTCACCTTGTAACTGAACATGCTATTACAATGATTACAATGTTCATCTTGTAACTGAACATGCTATTATGTCGATTACAATCTTCATCTTGAAACTGAGCATGATATTATAATGATTACAATGTTCATCTTGTAGTTTAACGTGCTAATATAATGAATACAATGTTCATTTTGTAACTGATGATGTTATTATAATAATTACAATGTTCATCTTGTAGGTGAATATGCTAATGTAATGATTACAATGTCCATTTTGCAACTGAGCATGCTTTTATACTGATTACAATGTCCACCTTGTAACTGAACATGCTATTATAATGATTACAATGTTCATCTTGTAACTGAGCATGTTTTTATAAGGATTACAATGTTCACCTTGCAACTGAACATGCTGTTTATAATGATTACAATGTTCATCTTGTAATTGAACGTGCTAATATAATGAATACAATGTTTATTTTGTAACTGATGATGTTATTATAATGATTACAATATTCATCTTGTAAGTGAATATGATTATAATGATTACAATGTCCATTTTGCAACTGAGTATGCTTTTATACTGATTACAATGTTCACCTTGTAACTGATGATGTTTTTAAAATGATTACAATGTTTATCTTGTAACTACATATGCTATAATAATGATTACAATGTCCACCTTGTAACTGAACATGCTATTATAATGATTACAATGTTCATCTTGTAACTGAGCATGTTTTTATAAGGATTACAATGTTCACCTTGCAACTGAACATGCTGTTTATAATGATTACAATGTTCATCTTGTAATTGAACGTGCTAATATAATGAATACAATGTTTATTTTGTAACTGATGATGTTATTATAATGATTACAATATTCATCTTGTAAGTGAATATGATTATAATGATTACAATGTCCATTTTGCAACTGAGTATGCTTTTATACTGATTACAATGTTCACCTTGTAACTGATGATGTTTTTAAAATGATTACAATGTTTATCTTGTAACTACATATGCTATAATAATGATTACAATGTCCACCTTGTAACTGAACATGCTATTATAATGATTACAATGTTCATCTTGTAACTGAGCATGTTTTTATAAGGATTACAATGTTCACCTTGCAACTGAACATGCTGTTTATAATGATTACAATGTTCATCTTGTAATTGAACGTGCTAGTATAATGAATACAATGTTTATTTTGTAACTGATGATGTTATTATAATGATTACAATATTCATCTTGTAAGTGAATATGATTATAATGATTACAATGTCCATTTTGCAACTGAGTATGCTTTTATACTGATTACAATGTTCACCTTGTAACTGATGATGTTTTTAAAATGATTACAATGTTTATTTTGTAACTACATATGGTATAATAATGATTACAATGTTCATCTTGTAATGAAATATGCTAATATAATGATTGCAATATTCATTTTGTAACTGAGCATACTATTATATTGATTACAATGATGATTTTGTAACAGTTGACGCTAATTTAATAATTACAATGTTTACTTTGTAACTGAACTTGCTATTACAATGATTACAATGTTTATCGTGTAACTGAACATGCTATTATGTCGATTACAATCTTCATCTTTTAACTGAAAATGATATTTTAATGATTACAATGTTTATCATGCAAATGAGCATGCTTTTATAATGATTACAATGTTCACTTCGTAACTGAACATGATATTATACTTTTTACAATGTTCATCTTGTAACTGGGCATGTTTTTTTAATGATTACAATGATCATCTTGTAACTGAGCACGCTATTGTAATGATTCCAATGTTCACCTTGTAACGGAGCACATTATTATAATGATTACAATGTTCATCTTGTAACTGAATATGCTTTTATAATGATTGCAATGTTCATCTTGTAACTGAAAATGCTATTATACTGATAACAATGTTCATCTTGTAACTAAGCATGATATGATAATAATTACAATGTTCATCCTGTAACTGAACATGCTATTATAATGATTACAATGTTCATATTGTAACTGAGCACGCTATTGTAATGATTACAATGTTCACCTTGTAACTGAGCACATTATTATAATGATTACAACATCATCTTGTACCTGAATATGCTATTGTAATGATTACAATGTCCATTTTGCAACTGAGCATGCTTGTATACTGATTACAATGTTCACCTTGCAACTGATGATGTTTTTATAATGATTACAATGTTCATCTGGTAACTGAACATGCAATTATAAGGATTACAATGTTCACTTTGTAACTGAACATGCTATTACAATGATTACAATGTTCATCTTGTAACTGAACATGCTATTATGTCGATTACAATATTCATCTTGCAACTGAGCATGATATTATAATGATTACAATGATCATCTTGTAATTGAACGTGCTAATATAATGAATACAATGTTCATTTTGTAACTGATGATGTTATTATAATGATTACAATATTCATCTTGTAAGTGAATATGCTAATGTAATAATTATAATGTCCATTCTCCAACTGAGCATGCTTATATACTGATTACAATGTCCACCTTGTAACTGAACATGCTATTATAATGACTTCAATGTTAATCTTGTAACTGAGCATGTTTTTATAATGATTACAATGTTCACCTTGCAACTAAACATGCTTTTATAATGATTACAATGTTCATCTTGTAATTGAACGTGCTAATATAATGAATACAATGTTTATTTTGTAACTGATGATGTTATTATAATGATTACAATATTCATCTTGTAAGTGAATATGCTAATGTAATGATTACAATGTCCATTTTGCAACTGAGCATGTTTTTATACTGATTACAATGTTCACCTTGTAACTGATGATGTTTTTATAATGATTACAATGTTCATCTTGTAACTGAGCACGCTATTGTAATGATTACAATGTTCACCTTGTAACTGAGCACATTATTATAATGATTACAATGTTCATCATGTAACTGAATATGCTATTGTAATGATTACACTGTCCATTTTGCAACTGAGCATGCTTGTATACTGATAACAATGTTCACCTTGCAACTGATGATGTTTTTATAATGATTACAATGTTCATCTTGTAACTGAACATGCAATTATAAGGATTACAATGTTCACTTTGTAACTGAACATGCTATTACAATGATTACAATGTTCATCTTGTAACTGAACATGCTATTATGTCGATTACAATCTTCATCTTGAAACTGAGCATGATATTATAATGATTACAATGTTCATCTTGTAGTTTAACGTGCTAATATAATGAATACAATGTTCATTTTGTAACTGATGATGTTATTATAATAATTACAATGTTCATCTTGTAAGTGAATATGCTAATGTAATGATTACAATGTCCATTTTGCAAATGAGCATGCTTTTATACTGATTACAATGTCCACCTTGTAACTGAACATGCTATTATAATGATTACAATGTTCATCTTGTAACTGAGCATGTTATTATAATGATTACAATGTTCACCTTGCAACTGAACATGCTGTTTATAATGATTACAATGTTCATCTTGTAATTGAACGTGCTAATATAATGAATACAATGTTTATTTTGTAACTGATGATGTTATTATAATGATTACAATATTCATCTTGTAAGTGAATATGATTATAATGATTACAATGTCCATTTTGCAACTGAGTATGCTTTTATACTGATTACAATGTTCACCTTGTAAGTGATGATGTTTTTAAAATGATTACAATGTTTATCTTGTAACTACATATGCTATAATAATGATTACAATGTTCATCTTGTAATGAAATATGCTAATATAATAATTGCAATATTCATTTTGTAACTGAGCATACTATTATATTGATTACAATGATGATTTTGTAACAGTTGACGCTAATATAATAATTACAATGTTTACTTTGTAACTGAACATGCTATTACAATGATTACAATGTTTATCTTGTAACTGAACATGCTATTATGTCGATTACAATCTTCATCTTTTAACTGAAAATGATATTTTAATGATTACAATGTTTATCATGCAACTGAGCATGCTTTTGTAATGATTACAATGTTCACTTCGTAACTGAACATGATATTATACCTTTTACAATGTTCATCTTGTAACTGGGCATGTTTTTTTAATGATTACAATGATCATCTTGTAACTGAGCACGCTATTGTAATGATTCCAATGTTCACCTTGTAACGGAGCACATTATTATAATGATTACAATGTTCATCTTGTAACTGAATATGCTATTGTAATGATTACAATGTCCATTTTGCAACTGAGCATGCTTGTATACTAATTACAATGTTCACTTTGTAACTGAACATGCTATTACAATGATTACAATGTTCATCTTGTAACTGAACATGCTATTATCTCGATTACAATCTTCATCTTGCAACTGAGCATGATATTATAATGATTACAATGTTCATCTTGTAACTGAACATGCTAATGTAATGATTACAATGTCCATTTTGCAACTGAGCATGGTTTTACACTGATTACAATGTCCACCTTGTAACTGATGATGTTTTTATAATGATTACAGTGTTCATCTTGTAACTACATATGCTATAATAATGATTACAATGTTCATCTTGTTATGAAATATGCTAATATAATGATTGCAATATTCATTTTGTAACTGTGCATGCTATTATATTGATTACAATGATGATTTTGTAACCGTTAAGGCTATTATAATGATTACAATGTTTACTTTGTAACTGAACATGCTATTACAATGATTACAATGTTCATCATGCAACTAAACATGCTATTATGTCGATTACAATTTTCATCTTGTAACTGAAAATGATATTATAATGATTACAATGTTTATCTTGCAACTGAGCATGCTATTATAATGATTATAATGTTCACTTCGTAACTGAACATGCTATTTTAACTTTTACAATGTTCATCTTGTAACCGTTGACGCTATTATAATGATTACAATGTTCACCTTGTAACTGAGCATGCTATTATAATAATTTTAATGATCATTTTGTCACTGAACGTGCTATTTTAATAATTTTAATGTTCATTTTGTAAATGAACACGGTATTAGGTTATTATAATGTTCATCTTGTAACTGAATATGCTATTATAATGATTACAATGTTTATCTTGCCACTGAACATTCTATTATAATGATTTCAATGTTCATTTTGTATCTGAACACGCTATTTTAACTTTTACAATGTTCATCTTGTAACCGTTGACGCTATTATAATGATTACAATGTTCACCTTGTAACTGAGCATGCTATTATAATAATTTTAATAATCATTTTGTCACTGAACGTGCTATTTTAATAATTTTAATGTTCATTTTGTAAATGAACACGGTATTAGGTTATTATAATGTTCATCTTGTAACTGAATATGCTATTATAATGATTACAATGTTCATCTTGCCAATGAACATTCTATTATAATGATTTCAATGTTCATTTTGTAACTGAACACGCTATTAAATTATTACAATGGTAATCTAGTAACTGAACATGCTATTACAATGATTACAGTGTTCGTCTTGTAACTGACCATGCTGTTATTATGATTACAATGTTCATCTTGTAACTGAACATGCTAAAATAATGATTACAATGTTCATTTTGCAACAGAACATGCTTTTATACTGATTACAATGCTCATCTTATAACTACATATGCTATAATAATGATTACAATGTTCATCTTGTAATGAAATATGCTAATATAATGATTGCAATATTCATTTTGCAACTAGGCATGCTATTATATTGATTATAATGATGATTTTGTAACAGTTGACGCTATTATAATGATTACAATGTTCACCTTGTAACTGAGCATGCTATTATAATGATTTAAATGTTCACCTTGTCACTGAACGTGCTATTATAACAATTTTAATGTTCATTTTGTAACTGAACACAGTATTAGGTTATTATAATGTTCATCTTGTAACTGAATATGCTATTATAATGATTGCAATGTTTATCTTGGCACTGAACATTCTCTTATAATGGTTTCAATGTTCATTTTGTAACTGAACACGCTATTAAATTATTACAATGTTCATCCTGTAACTGAACATGCTATTATAATAATTACAATGTTCATATTGTAACTGAGCACCCTATTGTAATGATTACAATGTTCACCTTGTAACTGAGCACATTATTATAATGATTACAATGTTCATCTTGTACCTAAATATGCTATTGTAATGATTACAATGTCCATTTTGCAACTGAGCATGCTTGTATTCTAATTACAATGTTCACCTTGCAACTGATGATGTTTTTATAATGATTACAATGTTCATCTTGTAACTGAACATGCTATTATGTTGATTACAATGTTCACTTTGTAACTGAACATGCTATTACAATGATTACAATGTTCATCTTGTAACTAAACATGCTATTATGTCGATTACAATGTTCACTTTGTAACTGAACATGCTATTACAATGATTACAATGTTCATCTTGTAACTGAACATGCTATTATGTCGATTACAATCTTCATCTTGCAACTGAGCATGATATTATAATGATTACAATGTTCATCTTGTAATTGAACGTGCTAATATAATGAATACAATGTTCATTTTGTAACTGATGATGTTATTATAATGTTACAATATTCATCTTGTAACTGAATATGCTAATGTAATGATTACAATGTCCATTTTGCAACTGAGCATGCTTTTATACTGATTAAAATGTCCACCTTGTAACTGAACATGCTATTATAATGATTTAAATGTTCATCTAGTAACTGAGCATGTTTTTATAATGATTACAATGTTCACCTTGTAACTGAACATGCTTTTATAATGATTACAATGTTCATCTTGTAATTGAACGTGCTAATATAATGAATACAATGTTTGTTTGTAACTGATGATGTTATTATAATGATTACAATATTCATCTTGTAAGTTAATATGCTAATGTAATGATTACAATGTCCATTTTGCAACTGACAATGCTTTTATACTGATTACAATGTTCACCTTGTCACTGATGATGTTTTTATAATGATTACAATGTTCATCTTGTAACTACATATGCTATAATACTGATTACAATGTTCATCTTGTAATGAAATATGCTAATATAGTAACTGCAATATTAATTTTGTAACTGAGCATGCTATTATATTGATTACAATGATGATTTTGTAACCGTTGACGCTATTATAATGATTACAATATTAATTTTGTAACTGAGCATGCTATTATACTGATTACAATGTTCATCTTGTAACTGAACATGCTATTATAATGATTACAATGTTCATGTTGTAACTGAACATGCCATTATACTGATAACAATGTTCATCTTGTAACTGGGCATACTAGTATAATGATTACAATGTTCATTTTGTAACTAAACATGCTATTATGTCGATTACAATGTTCACTTTGTAACTGAATATGCTATTATATTGATTACAATGTTCATCTTGTAACTGAACATCCTAATATACTGATTACAATGTTCATCTGGTAACTGAGTGAGTGCTTGGGTCTTAACGTCGTTCTCTCTGGTAACTGAACATGTTATTATAATGATTACAATGTTCATCTTGTAACTGAGCATACTAGTATAATGATTACATTGTTAATTTTGTAACTGAGCATGCTATTATACTGATTACAATGTTCATCTTGTAATTGAGCATGCTATTATAATGATTACAATGTTTATGTTGTTACTGAACATGCTATTATACTGATAACAATGTTCATCTTGTAACTAAGCATGATATTATAATAATTACAATGTTCATTTAGTAAGTGAACATGCTTTTATAATAATTACAATGTTCATCTTGTAACTGAACGTCCTAATATGATGATTACAATGATCATCTTGTAAGTAAACATGTTATTATAATGATTACAATGTTCACCTTGTAAATGAACATGCCATTACAATAACTAAAATATTTATCTTGTAACTGAACATGCTATTATATCAATTACAATCCTCACGTTTCAACTAAACGTGCTAATATAATGATTACAATGTTTATCTTGTAACTGAAGATGCTATTATAATAATTACAAAGGGTGTCTTGTAACTGAACGTGCTATTCTAGTAATTACAATAATCACCTCGTAACTGAACATGCTATTATAATGATTACAATGTTCACCATGTCACTGAAAGTGATATTATAATAGTTTTAATGTTCATTTTGTAACTGAACACGGTATTAGGTTATTGCAATGTTCATCCTGTAACCGAATATGCTATAATACTGATTACAATGTTCATCTTGTAACTGAGCATGCTATTACAATGATTACAGTGTTCATCTTGTAACTGACCATGCTGTTATTATGATTACAATGTTCATCTTGTAACTGAACATACAATTATAAGGATTACAATGTTCACTTTGTAACTGAACATGCTATTACAATGATTACAATGTTCATCTTGTAACTGAACATGCTATTATGTCGATTACAATCTTCATCTTGCAACTGAGCATGATATTATAATGATTACAATGTTCATCTTGTAATTGAACGTGCTAATATAATAAATACAATGTTCATTTTGTAACTGATGATGTTATTATAATGTTACAATATTCATCTTGTAACTGAATATGCTAATGTAATGATTACAATGTCCATTTTGCAACTGAGCATGCTTTTATACTGATTAAAATGTCCACCTTGTAACTGAACATGCTATTATAATGATTTAATTGTTCATCTAGTAACTGAGCATGTTTTTATAATGATTACAATGTTCACCTTGTAACTGAACATGCTTTTATAATGATTACAATGTTCATCTTGTAATTGAACGTGCTAATATAATGAATACAATGTTTTTTTGTAACTGATGATGTTATTATAATGATTACAATATTCATCTTGTAAGTTAATATGCTAATGTAATGATTACAATGTCCATTTTGCAACTGACAATGCTTTTATACTGATTACAATGTTCACCTTGTCACTGATGATGTTTTTATAATGATTACAATGTTCATCTTGTAACTACATATGCTATAATACTGATTACAATGTTCATCTTGTAATGAAATATGCTAATATAGTAACTGCAATATTAATTTTGTAACTGAGCATGCTATTATATTGATTACAATGATGATTTTGTAACCGTTGACGCTATTATAATGATTACAATATTAATTTTGTAACTGAGCATGCTATTATACTGATTACAATGTTCATCTTGTAACTGAACATGCTATTATAATGATTACAATGTTCATGTTGTAACTGAACATGCCATTATACTGATAACAATGTTCATCTTGTAACTGGGCAAACTAGTATAATGATTACAATGTTCATTTTGTAACTGAGCATGCTATTATACTGATTACAATTTTTTTCTTTTAATTGAGCATGCTATTATAATAATTACATTGCTCATCTCGTATTTGAGCAAGCTATTATAATTATTACAATGTTCATCTTGTAATTGAGCATACTAGTATAATGATTACAATTTTAATTTTGTAACTGAGCATGCTATTTTACTGATTACAATGTTCATCTTGTAATTGAGCATGCTATTATAATGATTACAATGTTCATGTTGTAACTGAACATGCTATGATATTGATAACAATGTTCATCTTGTAACTAAACATAACATTACAATAATTACAATGTTCATTTTGTAACTGAATATGCTATTATATTGATTACAATGTTCATCTTGTAACTGAACATCCTAATATAATGATTACAATGTTCATCTGGTAACTGAGTGAGTGCTTGGGTCTTAACGTCGTTCTCTCTGGTAACTGCACATGTTATTATAATGATTACAATGTTCATCTTGTAACTGAGCACATTATTATAATGATTACAACATCATCTTGTACCTGAATATGCTATTGTAATGATTACAATGTCCATTTTGCAACTGAGCATGCTTGTATACTGATTACAATGTTCACCTTGCAACTGATGATGTTTTTATAATGATTACAATGTTCATCTGGTAACTGAACATGCAATTATAAGGATTACAATGTTCACTTTGTAACTGAACATGCTATTACAATGATTACAATGTTCATCTTGTAACTGAACATGCTATTATGTCGATTACAATATTCATCTTGCAACTGAGCATGATATTATAATGATTACAATGATCATCTTGTAATTGAACGTGCTAATATAATGAATACAATGTTCATTTTGTAACTGATGATGTTATTATAATGATAACAATATTCATCTTGTAACTGAATATGCTAATGTAATAATTATAATGTCCATTCTCCAACTGAGCATGCTTTTATACTGATTACAATGTCCACCTTGTAACTGAACATGCTATTATAATGACTTCAATGTTAATCTTGTAACTGAGCATGTTTTTATAATGATTACAATGTTCACCTTGCAACTAAACATGCTTTTATAATGATTACAATGTTCATCTTGTAAATGAACGTGCTAATATAATGAATACAATGTTTATTTTGTAACTGATGATGTTATTATAATGATTACAATATTCATCTTGTAAGTGAATATGCTAATGTAATGATTACAATGTCCATTTTGCAACTGAGCATGCTTTTATACTGATTACAATGTTCACCTTGTAACTGATGATGTTTTTATAATGATTACAATGTTCATCTTGTAACTGAGCACTCTATTGTAATGATTACAATGTTCACCTTGTAACTGAGCACATTATTATAATGATTACAATGTTCATCATGTAACTGACTATGCTATTGTAATGATTACACTGTCCATTTTGCAACTGAGCATGCTTGTATACTGATAACAATGTTCACCTTGCAACTGATGATGTTTTTATAATGATTACAATGTTCATCTTGTAACTGAACATGCAATTATAAGGATTACAATGTTCACTTTGTAACTGAACATGCTATTACAATGATTACAATGTTCATCTTGTAACTGAACATGCTATTATGTCGATTACAATCTTCATCTTGAAACTGAGCATGATATTATAATGATTACAATGTTCATCTTGTAGTTTAACGTGCTAATATAATGAATACAATGTTCATTTTGTAACTGATGATGTTATTATAATAATTACAATGTTCATCTTGTAAGTGAATATGCTAATGTAATGATTACAATGTCCATTTTGCAACTGAGCATGCTTTTATACTGATTACAATGTCCACCTTGTAACTGAACATGCTATTATAATGATTACAATGTTCATCTTGTAACTGAGCATGTTTTTATAAGGATTACAATGTTCACCTTGCAACTGAACATGCTGTTTATAATGATTACAATGTTCATCTTGTAATTGAACGTGCTAATATAATGAATACAATGTTTATTTTGTAACTGATGATGTTATTATAATGATTACAATATTCATCTTGTAAGTGAATATGATTATAATGATTACAATGTCCATTTTGCAACTGAGTATGCTTTTATACTGATTACAATGTTCACCTTGTAACTGATGATGTTTTTAAAATGATTACAATGTTTATCTTGTAACTACATATGCTATAATAATGATTACAATGTTCATCTTGTAATGAAATATGCTAATATAATAATTGCAATATTCATTTTGTAACTGAGCATACTATTATATTGATTACAATGATGATTTTGTAACAGTTGACGCTAATATAATAATTACAATGTTTACTTTGTAACTGAACATGCTATTACAATGATTACAATGTTTATCTTGTAACTGAACATGCTATTATGTCGATTACAATCTTCATCTTTTAACTGAAAATGATATTTTAATAATTACAATGTTTATCATGCAACTGAGCATGCTTTTGTAATGATTACAATGTTCACTTCGTAACTGAACATGATATTATACCTTTTACAATGTTCATCTTGTAACTGGGCATGTTTTTTTAATGATTACAATGATCATCTTGTAACTGAGCACGCTATTGTAATGATTCCAATGTTCACCTTGTAACGGAGCACATTATTATAATGATTACAATGTTCATCTTGTAACTGAATATGCTATTGTAATGATTACACTGTCCATTTTGCAACTGAGCATGCTTGTATACTAATTACAATGTTCACTTTGTAACTGAACATGCTATTACAATGATTACAATGTTCATCTTGTAACTGAACATGCTATTATCTCGATTACAATCTTCATCTTGCAACTGAGCATGATATTATAATGATTACAATGTTCATCTTGTAACTGAACATGCTAATGTAATGATTACAATGTCCATTTTGCAACTGAGCATGGTTTTACACTGATTACAATGTCCACCTTGTAACTGATGATGTTTTTATAATGATTACAGTGTTCATCTTGTAACTACATATGCTATAATAATGATTACAATGTTCATCTTGTTATGAAATATGCTAATATAATGATTGCAATATTCATTTTGTAACTGTGCATGCTATTATATTGATTACAATGATGATTTTGTAACCGTTAAGGCTATTATAATGATTACAATGTTTACTTTGTAACTGAACATGCTATTACAATGATTACAATGTTCATCATGCAACTAAACATGCTATTATGTCGATTACAATTTTCATCTTGTAACTGAAAATGATATTATAATGATTACAATGTTTATCTTGCAACTGAGCATGCTATTATAATGATTATAATGTTCACTTCGTAACTGAACATGCTATTTTAACTTTTACAATGTTCATCTTGTAACCGTTGACGCTATTATAATGATTACAATGTTCACCTTGTAACTGAGCATGCTATTATAATAATTTTAATGATCATTTTGTCACTGAACGTGCTATTTTAATAATTTTAATGTTCATTTTGTAAATGAACACGGTATTAGGTTATTATAATGTTCATCTTGTAACTGAATATGCTATTATAATGATTACAATGTTTATCTTGCCACTGAACATTCTATTATAATGATTTCAATGTTCATTTTGTATCTGAACACGCTATTTTAACTTTTACAATGTTCATCTTGTAACCGTTGACGCTATTATAATGATTACAATGTTCACCTTGTAACTGAGCATGCTATTATAATAATTTTAATGATCATTTTGTCACTGAACGTGCTATTTTAATAATTTTAATGTTCATTTTGTAAATGAACACGGTATTAGGTTATTATAATGTTCATCTTGTAACTGAATATGCTATTATAATGATTACAATGTTCATCTTGCCAATGAACATTCTATTATAATGATTTCAATGTTCATTTTGTAACTGAACACGCTATTAAATTATTACAATGGTAATCTAGTAACTGAACATGCTATTACAATGATTACAGTGTTCGTCTTGTAACTGACCATGCTGTTATTATGATTACAATGTTCATCTTGTAACTGAACATGCTAAAATAATGATTACAATGTTCATTTTGCAACAGAACATGCTTTTATACTGATTACAATGCTCATCTTATAACTACATATGCTATAATAATGATTACAATGTTCATCTTGTAATGAAATATGCTAATATAATGATTGCAATATTCATTTTGCAACTAGGCATGCTATTATATTGATTATAATGATGATTTTGTAACAGTTGACGCTATTATAATGATTACAATGTTCACCTTGTAACTGAGCATGCTATTATAATGATTTAAATGTTCACCTTGTCACTGAACGTGCTATTATAACAATTTTAATGTTCATTTTGTAACTGAACACAGTATTAGGTTATTATAATGTTCATCTTGTAACTGAATATGCTATTATAATGATTGCAATGTTTATCTTGTAACTGAACATGCTATTATGTCGATTACAATCTTCATCTTTTAACTGAAAATGATATTTTAATAATTACAATGTTTATCATGCAACTGAGCATGCTTTTGTAATGATTACAATGTTCACTTCGTCAATGAACATGATACTATACCTTTTACAATGTTCATCTTGTAACTGGGCATGTTTTTTTAATGATTACAATGATCATCTTGTAACTGAGCACGCTATTGTAATGATTCCAATGTTCACCTTGTAACGGAGCACATTATTATAATGATTACAATGTTCATCTTGTAACTGAATATGCTATTGTAATGATTACACTGTCCATTTTGCAACTGAGCATGCTTGTATACTAATTACAATGTTCACTTTGTAACTGAACATGCTATTACAATGATTACAATGTTCATCTTGTAACTGAACATGCTATTATCTCGATTACAATCTTCATCTTGCAACTGAGCATGATATTATAATGATTACAATGTTCATCTTGTAACTGAACATGCTAATGTAATGATTACAATGTCCATTTTGCAACTGAGCATGGTTTTACACTGATTACAATGTCCACCTTGTAACTGATGATGTTTTTATAATGATTACAGTGTTCATCTTGTAACTACATATGCTATAATAATGATTACAATGTTCATCTTGTTATGAAATATGCTAATATAATGATTGCAATATTCATTTTGTAACTGTGCATGCTATTATATTGATTACAATGATGATTTTGTAACCGTTAAGGCTATTATAATGATTACAATGTTTACTTTGTAACTGAACATGCTATTACAATGATTACAATCTTCATCATGCAACTAAACATGCTATTATGTCGATTACAATTTTCATCTTGTAACTGAAAATGATATTATAATGATTACAATGTTTATCTTGCAACTGAGCATGCTATTATAATGATTATAATGTTCACTTCGTAACTGAACATGCTATTTTAACTTTTACAATGTTCATCTTGTAACCGTTGACGCTATTATAATGATTACAATGTTCACCTTGTAACTGAGCATGCTATTATAATAATTTTAATGATCATTTTGTCACTGAACGTGCTATTTTAATAATTTTAATGTTCATTTTGTAAATGAACACGGTATTAGGTTATTATAATGTTCATCTTGTAACTGAATATGCTATTATAATGATTACAATGTTTATCTTGCCACTGAACATTCTATTATAATGATTTCAATGTTCATTTTGTATCTGAACACGCTATTTTAACTTTTACAATGTTCATCTTGTAACCGTTGACGCTATTATAATGATTACAATGTTCACCTTGTAACTGAGCATGCTATTATAATAATTTTAATGATCATTTTGTCACTGAACGTGCTATTTTAATAATTTTAATGTTCATTTTGTAAATGAACACGGTATTAGGTTATTATAATGTTCATCTTGTAACTGAATATGCTATTATAATGATTACAATGTTCATCTTGCCAATGAACATTCTATTATAATGATTTCAATGTTCATTTTGTAACTGAACACGCTATTAAATTATTACAATGGTAATCTAGTAACTGAACATGCTATTACAATGATTACAGTGTTCATCTTGTAACTGACCATGCTGTTATTATGATTACAATGTTCATCTTGTAACTGAACATGCTAAAATAATGATTACAATGTTCATTTTGCAACAGAACATGCTTTTATACTGATTACAATGCTCATCTTATAACTACATATGCTATAATAATGATTACAATGTTCATCTTGTAATGAAATATGCTAATATAATGATTGCAATATTCATTTTGCAACTAGGCATGCTATTATATTGATTATAATGATGATTTTGTAACAGTTGACGCTATTATAATGATTACAATGTTCACCTTGTAACTGAGCATGCTATTATAATGATTTAAATGTTCACCTTGTCACTGAACGTGCTATTATAACAATTTTAATGTTCATTTTGTAACTGAACACAGTATTAGGTTATTATAATGTTCATCTTGTAACTGAATATGCTATTATAATGATTGCAATGTTTATCTTGGCACTGAACATTCTCTTATAATGGTTTCAATGTTCATTTTGTAACTGAACACGCTATTAAATTATTACAATGTTCATCCTGTAACTGAACATGCTATTATAATTATTACAATGTTCATATTGTAACTGAGCACCCTATTGTAATGATTACAATGTTCACCTTGTAACTGAGCACATTATTATAATGATTACAATGTTCATCTTGTACCTAAATATGCTATTGTAATGATTACAATGTCCATTTTGCAACTGAGCATGCTTGTATTCTAATTACAATGTTCACCTTGCAACTGATGATGTTTTTATAATGATTACAATGTTCATCTTGTAACTGAACATGCTATTATGTCGATTACAATGTTCACTTTGTAACTGAACATGCTATTACAATGATTACAATGTTCATCTTGTAACTAAACATGCTATTATGTCGATTACAATGTTCACTTTGTAACTGAACATGCTATTACAATGATTACAATGTTCATCTTGTAACTGAACATGCTATTATGTCGATTACAATCTTCATCTTGCAACTGAGCATGATATTATAATGATTACAATGTTCATCTTGTAATTGAACGTGCTAATATAATGAATACAATGTTCATTTTGTAACTGATGATGTTATTATAATGTTACAATATTCATCTTGTAACTGAATATGCTAATGTAATGATTACAATGTCCATTTTGCAACTGAGCATGCTTTTATACTGATTAAAATGTCCACCTTGTAACTGAACATGCTATTATAATGATTTAAATGTTCATCTAGTAACTGAGCATGTTTTTATAATGATTACAATGTTCACCTTGTAACTGAACATGCTTTTATAATGATTACAATGTTCATCTTGTAATTGAACGTGCTAATATAATGAATACAATGTTTGTTTGTAACTGATGATGTTATTATAATGATTACAATATTCATCTTGTAAGTTAATATGCTAATGTAATGATTACAATGTCCATTTTGCAACTGAGAATGCTTTTATACTGATTACAATGTTCACCTTGTCACTGATGATGTTTTTATAATGATTACAATGTTCATCTTGTAACTACATATGCTATAATACTGATTACAATGTTCATCTTGTAATGAAATATGCTAATATAGTAACTGCAATAATAATTTTGTAACTGAGCATGCTATTATATTGATTACAATGATGATTTTGTAACCGTTGACGCTATTATAATGATTACAATATTAATTTTGTAACTGAGCATGCTATTATACTGATTACAATGTTCATCTTGTAACTGAACATGCTATTATAATGATTACAATGTTCATCTTGTAACTGAACATGCCATTATACTGATAACAATGTTCATCTTGTAACTGGGCATACTAGTATAATGATTACAATGTTCATTTTGTAACTAAACATGCTATTATGTCGATTACAATGTTCACTTTGTAACTGAATATGCTATTATATTGATTACAATGTTCATCTTGTAACTGAACATCCTAATATACTGATTACAATGTTCATCTGGTAACTGAGTGAGTGCTTGGGTCTTAACGTCGTTCTCTCTGGTAACTGAACATGTTATTATAATGATTACAATGTTCATCTTGTAACTGAGCATACTAGTATAATGATTACATTGTTAATTTTGTAACTGAGCATGCTAATATACTGATTACAATGTTCATCTTGTAATTGAGCATGCTATTATAATGATTACAATGTTTATGTTGTTACTGAACATGCTATTATACTGATAACAATGTTCATCTTGTAACTAAGCATGATATTATAATAATTACAATGTTCATTTAGTAAGTGAACATGCTTTTATAATAATTACAATGTTCATCTTGTAACTGAACGTCCTAATATGATGATTACAATGATCATCTTGTAAGTAAACATGTTATTATAATGATTACAATGTTCACCTTGTAAATGAACATGCCATTACAATAACTAAAATATTTATCTTGTAACTGAACATGCTATTATATCAATTACAATCCTCACGTTTCAACTAAACGTGCTAATATAATGATTACAATGTTTATCTTGTAACTGAAGATGCTATTATAATAATTACAAAGGGTGTCTTGTAACTGAACGTGCTATTCTAGTAATTACAATACTCACCTCGTAACTGAACATGCTATTATAATGATTACAGTGTTCACCATGTCACTGAAAGTGATATTATAATAGTTTTAATGTTCATTTTGTAACTGAACACGGTATTAGGTTATTGCAATGTTCATCCTGTAACCGAATATGCTATAATACTGATTACAATGTTCATCTTGTAACTGAGCATGCTATTACAATGATTACAGTGTTCATCTTGTAACTGACCATGCTGTTATTATGATTACAATGTTCATCTTGTAACTGAACATGCTAAAATAATGATTACAATGTTCATTTTGCAACAGAACATGCTTTTATACTGATTACAATGCTCATCTTATAACTACATATGCTATAATAATGATTACAATGTTCATCTTGTAATGAAATATGCTAATATAATAATTGCAATATTCATTTTGTAACTAGGCATGCTATTATATTGATTACATTGATGATTTTGAAACAGTTGACGCTATTATAATGATTACAATGTTCACCTTGTAACTGAGCATGCTATTATAATGATTTAAATGTTCACCTTGTCACTGAACGTGCTATTATCACAATTTTAATGTTCATTTTGTAACTGAACACAGTATTAGGTTATTATAATGTTCATCTTGTAACTGAATATGCTATTATAATGATTGCAATGTTTATCTTGGCACTGAACATTCTCTTATAATGGTTTCAATGTTCATTTTGTAACTGAACACGCTATTAAATTATTACAATGTTCATATTGTAACTGAGCACGATATTGTAATGATTACAATGTTCACCTTGTAACTGAGCACATTATTATAATGATTACAACATCATCTTGTACCTGAATATGCTATTGTAATGATTACAATGTCCATTTTGCAACTGAGCATGCTTGTATACTGATTACAATGTTCACCTTGCAACTGATGATGTTTTTATAATGATTACAATGTTCATCTGGTAACTGAACATGCAATTATAAGGATTACAATGTTCACTTTGTAACTGAACATGCTATTACAATGATTACAATGTTCATCTTGTAACTGAACATGCTATTATGTCGATTACAATATTCATCTTGCAACTGAGCATGATATTATAATGATTACAATGATCATCTTGTAATTGAACGTGCTAATATAATGAATACAATGTTCATTTTGTAACTGATGATGTTATTATAATGATTACAATATTCATCTTGTAACTGAATATGCTAATGTAATAATTATAATGTCCATTCTCCAACTGAGCATGCTTTTATACTGATTACAATGTCCACCTTGTAACTGAACATGCTATTATAATGACTTCAATGTTAATCTTGTAACTGAGCATGTTTTTATAATGATTACAATGTTCACCTTGCAACTAAACATGCTTTTATAATGATTACAATGTTCATCTTGTAATTGAACGTGCTAATATAATGAATACAATGTTTATTTTGTAACTGATGATGTTATTATAATGATTACAATATTCATCTTGTAAGTGAATATGCTAATGTAATGATTACAATGTCCATTTTGCAACTGAGCATGCTTTTATACTGATTACAATGTTCACCTTGTAACTGATGATGTTTTTATAATGATTACAATGTTCATCTTGTAACTGAGCACTCTTTTGTAATGATTACAATGTTCACCTTGTAACTGAGCACATTATTATAATGATTACAATGTTCATCATGTAACTGACTATGCTATTGTAATGATTACACTGTCCATTTTGCAACTGAGCATGCTTGTATACTGATAACAATGTTCACCTTGCAACTGATGATGTTTTTATAATGATTACAATGTTCATCTTGTAACTGAACATGCAATTATAAGGATTACAATGTTCACTTTGTAACTGAACATGCTATTACAATGATTACAATGTTCATCTTGTAACTGAACATGCTATTATGTCGATTACAATCTTCATCTTGAAACTGAGCATGATATTATAATGATTACAATGTTCATCTTGTAGTTTAACGTGCTAATATAATGAATACAATGTTCATTTTGTAACTGATGATGTTATTATAATAATTACAATGTTCATCTTGTAAGTGAATATGCTAATGTAATGATTACAATGTCCATTTTGCAACTGAGCATGCTTTTATACTGATTACAATGTCCACCTTGTAACTGAACATGCTATTATAATGATTACAATGTTCATCTTGTAACTGAGCATGTTTTTATAACGATTACAATGTTCACCTTGCAACTGAACATGCTGTTTATAATGATTACAATGTTCATCTTGTAATTGAACGTGCTAATATAATGAATACAATGTTTATTTTGTAACTGATGATGTTATTATAATGATTACAATATTCATCTTGTAAGTGAATATGATTATAATGATTACAATGTCCATTTTGCAACTGAGTATGCTTTTATACTGATTACAATGTTCACCTTGTAACTGATGATGTTTTTAAAATGATTACAATGTTTATCTTGTAACTACATATGCTATAATAATGATTACAATGTTCATCTTGTAATGAAATATGCTAATATAATAATTGCAATATTCATTTTGTAACTGAGCATACTATTATATTGATTACAATGATGATTTTGTAACAGTTGACGCTAATATAATAATTACAATGTTTACTTTGTAACTGAACATGCTATTACAATGATTACAATGTTTATCTTGTAACTGAACATGCTATTATGTCGATTACAATCTTCATCTTTTAACTGAAAATGATATTTTAATGATTACAATGTTTATCATGCAACTGAGCATGCTTTTGTAATGATTACAATGTTCACTTCGTAACTGAACATGATATTATACCTTTTACAATGTTCATCTTGTAACTGGGCATGTTTTTTTAATGATTACAATGATCATCTTGTAACTGAGCACGCTATTGTAATGATTCCAATGTTCACCTTGTAACGGAGCACATTATTATAATGATTACAATGTTCATCTTGTAACTGAATATGCTATTGTAATGATTACAATGTCCATTTTGCAACTGAGCATGCTTGTATACTAATTACAATGTTCACTTTGTAACTGAACATGCTATTACAATGATTACAATGTTCATCTTGTAACTGAACATGCTATTATCTCGATTACAATCTTCATCTTGCAACTGAGCATGATATTATAATGATTACAATGTTCATCTTGTAACTGAACATGCTAATGTAATGATTACAATGTCCATTTTGCAACTGAGCATGGTTTTACACTGATTACAATGTCCACCTTGTAACTGATGATGTTTTTATAATGATTACAGTGTTCATCTTGTAACTACATATGCTATAATAATGATTACAATGTTCATCTTGTTATGAAATATGCTAATATAATGATTGCAATATTCATTTTGTAACTGTGCATGCTATTATATTGATTACAATGATGATTTTGTAACCGTTAAGGCTATTATAATGATTACAATGTTTACTTTGTAACTGAACATGCTATTACAATGATTACAATGTTCATCATGCAACTAAACATGCTATTATGTCGATTACAATTTTCATCTTGTAACTGAAAATGATATTATAATGATTACAATGTTTATCTTGCAACTGAGCATGCTATTATAATGATTATAATGTTCACTTCGTAACTGAACATGCTATTTTAACTTTTACAATGTTCATCTTGTAACCGTTGACGCTATTATAATGATTACAATGTTCACCTTGTAACTGAGCATGCTATTATAATAATTTTAATGATCATTTTGTCACTGAACGTGCTATTTTAATAATTTCAATGTTCATTTTGTAAATGAACACGGTATTAGGTTATTATAATGTTCATCTTGTAACTGAATATGCTATTATAATGATTACAATGTTTATCTTGCCACTGAACATTCTATTATAATGATTTCAATGTTCATTTTGTATCTGAACACGCTATTTTAACTTTTACAATGTTCATCTTGTAACCGTTGACGCTATTATAATGATTACAATGTTCACCTTGTAACTGAGCATGCTATTATAATAATTTTAATGATCATTTTGTCACTGAACGTGCTATTTTTATAATTTTAATGTTCATTTTGTAAATGAACACGGTATTAGGTTATTATAATGTTCATCTTGTAACTGAATATGCTATTATAATGATTACAATGTTCATCTTGCCAATGAACATTCTATTATAATGATTTCAATGTTCATTTTGTAACTGAACACGCTATTAAATTATTACAATGGTAATCTAGTAACTGAACATGCTATTACAATGATTACAGTGTTCATCTTGTAACTGACCATGCTGTTATTATGATTACAATGTTCATCTTGTAACTGAACATGCTAAAATAATGATTACAATGTTCATTTTGCAACAGAACATGCTTTTATACTGATTACAATGCTCATCTTATAACTACATATGCTATAATAATGATTACAATGTTCATCTTGTAATGAAATATGCTAATATAATGATTGCAATATTCATTTTGCAACTAGGCATGCTATTATATTGATTATAATGATGATTTTGTAACAGTTGACGCTATTATAATGATTACAATGTTCACCTTGTAACTGAGCATGCTATTATAATGATTTAAATGTTCACCTTGTCACTGAACGTGCTATTATAACAATTTTAATGTTCATTTTGTAACTGAACACAGTATTAGGTTATTATAATGTTCATCTTGTAACTGAATATGCTATTATAATGATTGCAATGTTTATCTTGGCACTGAACATTCTCTTATAATGGTTTCAATGTTCATTTTGTAACTGAACACGCTATTAAATTATTACAATGTTCATCCTGTAACTGAACATGCTATTATAATGATTACAATGTTCATATTGTAACTGAGCACCCTATTGTAATGATTACAATGTTCACCTTGTAACTGAGCACATTATTATAATGATTACAATGTTCATCTTGTACCTAAATATGCTATTGTAATGATTACAATGTCCATTTTGCAACTGAGCATGCTTGTATTCTAATTACAATGTTCACCTTGCAACTGATGATGTTTTTATAATGATTACAATGTTCATCTTGTAACTGAACATGCTATTATGTCGATTACAATGTTCACTTTGTAACTGAACATGCTATTACAATGATTACAATGTTCATCTTGTAACTAAACATGCTATTATGTCGATTACAATGTTCACTTTGTAACTGAACATGCTATTACAATGATTACAATGTTCATCTTGTAACTGAACATGCTATTATGTCGATTACAATCTTCATCTTGCAACTGAGCATGATATTATAATGATTACAATGTTCATCTTGTAATTGAACGTGCTAATATAATGAATACAATGTTCATTTTGTAACTGATGATGTTATTATAATGTTACAATATTCATCTTGTAACTGAATATGCTAATGTAATGATTACAATGTCCATTTTGCAACTGAGCATGCTTTTATACTGATTAAAATGTCCACCTTGTAACTGAACATGCTATTATAATGATTTAAATGTTCATCTAGTAACTGAGCATGTTTTTATAATGATTACAATGTTCACCTTGTAACTGAACATGCTTTTATAATGATTACAATGTTCATCTTGTAATTGAACGTGCTAATATAATGAATACAATGTTTGTTTGTAACTGATGATGTTATTATAATGATTACAATATTCATCTTGTAAGTTAATATGCTAATGTAATGATTACAATGTCCATTTTGCAACTGACAATGCTTTTATACTGATTACAATGTTCACCTTGTCACTGATGATGTTTTTATAATGATTACAATGTTCATCTTGTAACTACATATGCTATAATACTGATTACAATGTTCATCTTGTAATGAAATATGCTAATATAGTAACTGCAATATTAATTTTGTAACTGAGCATGCTATTATATTGATTACAATGATGATTTTGTAACCGTTGACGCTATTATAATGATTACAATATTAATTTTGTAACTGAGCATGCTATTATACTGATTACAATGTTCATCTTGTAACTGAACATGCTATTATAATGATTACAATGTTCATGTTGTAACTGAACATGCCATTATACTGATAACAATGTTCATCTTGTAACTGGGCATACTAGTATAATGATTACAATGTTCATTTTGTAACTAAACATGCTATTATGTCGATTACAATGTTCACTTTGTAACTGGATATGCTATTATATTGATTACAATGTTCATCTTGTAACTGAACATCCTAATATAATGATTACAATGTTCATCTGGTAACTGAGTGAGTGCTTGGGTCTTAACGTCGTTCTCTCTGGTAACTGAACATGTTATTATAATGATTACAATGTTCATCTTGTAACTGAGCATACTAGTATAATGATTACATTGTTAATTTTGTAACTGAGCATGCTAATATACTGATTACAATGTTCATCTTGTAATTGAGCATGCTATTATAATGATTACAATGTTTATGTTGTTACTGAACATGCTATTATACTGATAACAATGTTCATCTTGTAACTAAGCATGATATTATAATAATTACAATGTTCATTTAGTAAGTGAACATGCTTTTATAATAATTACAATGTTCATCTTGTAACTGAACGTCCTAATATGATGATTACAATGATCATCTTGTAAGTAAACATGTTATTATAATGATTACAATGTTCACCTTGTAAATGAACATGCCATTACAATAACTAAAATATTTATCTTGTAACTGAACATGCTATTATATCAATTACAATCCTCACGTTTCAACTAAACGTGCTAATATAATGATTACAATGTTTATCTTGTAACTGAAGATGCTATTATAATAATTACAAAGGGTGTCTTGTAACTGAACGTGCTATTCTAGTAATTACAATACTCACCTCGTAACTGAACATGCTATTATAATGATTACAGTGTTCACCATGTCACTGAAAGTGATATTATAATAGTTTTAATGTTCATTTTGTAACTGAACACGGTATTAGGTTATTGCAATGTTCATCCTGTAACCGAATATGCTATAATACTGATTACAATGTTCATCTTGTAACTGAGCATGCTATTACAATGATTACAGTGTTCATCTTGTAACTGACCATGCTGTTATTATGATTACAATGTTCATCTTGTAACTGAACATGCTAAAATAATGATTACAATGTTCATTTTGCAACAGAACATGCTTTTATACTGATTACAATGCTCATCTTATAACTACATATGCTATAATAATGATTACAATGTTCATCTTGTAATGAAATATGCTAATATAATAATTGCAATATTCATTTTGTAACTAGGCATGCTATTATATTGATTACATTGATGATTTTGAAACAGTTGACGCTATTATAATGATTACAATGTTCACCTTGTAACTGAGCATGCTATTATAATGATTTAAATGTTCACCTTGTCACTGAACGTGCTATTATCACAATTTTAATGTTCATTTTGTAACTGAACACAGTATTAGGTTATTATAATGTTCATCTTGTAACTGAATATGCTATTATAATGATTGCAATGTTTATCTTGGCACTGAACATTCTCTTATAATGGTTTCAATGTTCATTTTGTAACTGAACACGCTATTAAATTATTACAATGTTCATATTGTAACTGAGCACGATATTGTAATGATTACAATGTTCACCTTGTAACTGAGCACATTATTATAATGATTACAACATCATCTTGTACCTGAATATGCTATTGTAATGATTACAATGTCCATTTTGCAACTGAGCATGCTTGTATACTGATTACAATGTTCACCTTGCAACTGATGATGTTTTTATAATGATTACAATGTTCATCTGGTAACTGAACATGCAATTATAAGGATTACAATGTTCACTTTGTAACTGAACATGCTATTACAATGATTACAATGTTCATCTTGTAACTGAACATGCTATTATGTCGATTACAATATTCATCTTGCAACTGAGCATGATATTATAATGATTACAATGATCATCTTGTAATTGAACGTGCTAATATAATGAATACAATGTTCATTTTGTAACTGATGATGTTATTATAATGATTACAATATTCATCTTGTAACTGAATATGCTAATGTAATAATTATAATGTCCATTCTCCAACTGAGCATGCTTTTATACTGATTACAATGTCCACCTTGTAACTGAACATGCTATTATAATGACTTCAATGTTAATCTTGTAACTGAGCATGTTTTTATAATGATTACAATGTTCACCTTGCAACTAAACATGCTTTTATAATGATTACAATGTTCATCTTGTAATTGAACGTGCTAATATAATGAATACAATGTTTATTTTGTAACTGATGATGTTATTATAATGATTACAATATTCATCTTGTAAGTGAATATGCTAATGTAATGATTACAATGTCCATTTTGCAACTGAGCATGCTTTTATACTGATTACAATGTTCACCTTGTAACTGATGATGTTTTTATAATGATTACAATGTTCATCTTGTAACTGAGCACTCTTTTGTAATGATTACAATGTTCACCTTGTAACTGAGCACATTATTATAATGATTACAATGTTCATCATGTAACTGACTATGCTATTGTAATGATTACACTGTCCATTTTGCAACTGAGCATGCTTGTATACTGATAACAATGTTCACCTTGCAACTGATGATGTTTTTATAATGATTACAATGTTCATCTTGTAACTGAACATGCAATTATAAGGATTACAATGTTCACTTTGTAACTGAACATGCTATTACAATGATTACAATGTTCATCTTGTAACTGAACATGCTATTATGTCGATTACAATCTTCATCTTGAAACTGAGCATGATATTATAATGATTACAATGTTCATCTTGTAGTTTAACGTGCTAATATAATGAATACAATGTTCATTTTGTAACTGATGATGTTATTATAATAATTACAATGTTCATCTTGTAAGTGAATATGCTAATGTAATGATTACAATGTCCATTTTGCAACTGAGCATGCTTTTATACTGATTACAATGTCCACCTTGTAACTGAACATGCTATTATAATGATTACAATGTTCATCTTGTAACTGAGCATGTTTTTATAATGATTACAATGTTCACCTTGCAACTGAACATGCTGTTTATAATGATTACAATGTTCATCTTGTAATTGAACGTGCTAATATAATGAATACAATGTTTATTTTGTAACTGATGATGTTATTATAATGATTACAATATTCATCTTGTAAGTGAATATGATTATAATGATTACAATGTCCATTTTGCAACTGAGTATGCTTTTATACTGATTACAATGTTCAACTTGTAACTGATGATGTTTTTAAAATGATTACAATGTTTATCTTGTAACTACATATGCTATAATAATGATTACAATGTTCATCTTGTAATGAAATATGCTAATATAATAATTGCAATATTCATTTTGTAACTGAGCATACTATTATATTGATTACAATGATGATTTTGTAACAGTTGACGCTAATATAATAATTACAATGTTTACTTTGTAACTGAACATGCTATTACAATGATTACAATGTTTATCTTGTAACTGAACATGCTATTATGTCGATTACAATCTTCATCTTTTAACTGAAAATGATATTTTAATGATTACAATGTTTATCATGCAACTGAGCATGCTTTTGTAATGATTACAATGTTCACTTCGTAACTGAACATGATATTATACCTTTTACAATGTTCATCTTGTAACTGGGCATGTTTTTTTAATGATTACAATGATCATCTTGTAACTGAGCACGCTATTGTAATGATTCCAATGTTCACCTTGTAACGGAGCACATTATTATAATGATTACAATGTTCATCTTGTAACTGAATATGCTATTGTAATGATTACAATGTCCATTTTGCAACTGAGCATGCTTGTATACTAATTACAATGTTCACTTTGTAACTGAACATGCTATTACAATGATTACAATGTTCATCTTGTAACTGAACATGCTATTATCTCGATTACAATCTTCATCTTGCAACTGAGCATGATATTATAATGATTACAATGTTCATCTTGTAACTGAACATGCTAATGTAATGATTACAATGTCCATTTTGCAACTGAGCATGGTTTTACACTGATTACAATGTCCACCTTGTAACTGATGATGTTTTTATAATGATTACAGTGTTCATCTTGTAACTACATATGCTATAATAATGATTACAATGTTCATCTTGTTATGAAATATGCTAATATAATGATTGCAATATTCATTTTGTAACTGTGCATGCTATTATATTGATTACAATGATGATTTTGTAACCGTTAAGGCTATTATAATGATTACAATGTTTACTTTGTAACTGAACATGCTATTACAATGATTACAATGTTCATCATGCAACTAAACATGCTATTATGTCGATTACAATTTTCATCTTGTAACTGAAAATGATATTATAATGATTACAATGTTTATCTTGCAACTGAGCATGCTATTATAATGATTATAATGTTCACTTCGTAACTGAACATGCTATTTTAACTTTTACAATGTTCATCTTGTAACCGTTGACGCTATTATAATGATTACAATGTTCACCTTGTAACTGAGCATGCTATTATAATAATTTTAATGATCATTTTGTCACTGAACGTGCTATTTTAATAATTTCAATGTTCATTTTGTAAATGAACACGGTATTAGGTTATTATAATGTTCATCTTGTAACTGAATATGCTATTATAATGATTACAATGTTTATCTTGCCACTGAACATTCTATTATAATGATTTCAATGTTCATTTTGTATCTGAACACGCTATTTTAACTTTTACAATGTTCATCTTGTAACCGTTGACGCTATTATAATGATTACAATGTTCACCTTGTAACTGAGCATGCTATTATAATAATTTTAATGATCATTTTGTCACTGAACGTGCTATTTTAATAATTTCAATGTTCATTTTGTAAATGAACACGGTATTAGGTTATTATAATGTTCATCTTGTAACTGAATATGCTATTATAATGATTACAATGTTTATCTTGCCACTGAACATTCTATTATAATGATTTCAATGTTCATTTTGTATCTGAACACGCTATTTTAACTTTTACAATGTTCATCTTGTAACCGTTGACGCTATTATAATGATTACAATGTTCACCTTGTAACTGAGCATGCTATTATAATAATTTTAATGATCATTTTGTCACTGAACGTGCTATTTTTATAATTTTAATGTTCATTTTGTAAATGAACACGGTATTAGGTTATTATAATGTTCATCTTGTAACTGAATATGCTATTATAATGATTACAATGTTCATCTTGCCAATGAACATTCTATTATAATGATTTCAATGTTCATTTTGTAACTGAACACGCTATTAAATTATTACAATGGTAATCTAGTAACTGAACATGCTATTACAATGATTACAGTGTTCATCTTGTAACTGACCATGCTGTTATTATGATTACAATGTTCATCTTGTAACTGAACATGCTAAAATAATGATTACAATGTTCATTTTGCAACAGAACATGCTTTTATACTGATTACAATGCTCATCTTATAACTACATATGCTATAATAATGATTACAATGTTCATCTTGTAATGAAATATGCTAATATAATGATTGCAATATTCATTTTGCAACTAGGCATGCTATTATATTGATTATAATGATGATTTTGTAACAGTTGACGCTATTATAATGATTACAATGTTCACCTTGTAACTGAGCATGCTATTATAATGATTTAAATGTTCACCTTGTCACTGAACGTGCTATTATAACAATTTTAATGTTCATTTTGTAACTGAACACAGTATTAGGTTATTATAATGTTCATCTTGTAACTGAATATGCTATTATAATGATTGCAATGTTTATCTTGGCACTGAACATTCTCTTATAATGGTTTCAATGTTCATTTTGTAACTGAACACGCTATTAAATTATTACAATGTTCATCCTGTAACTGAACATGCTATTATAATGATTACAATGTTCATATTGTAACTGAGCACCCTATTGTAATGATTACAATGTTCACCTTGTAACTGAGCACATTATTATAATGATTACAATGTTCATCTTGTACCTAAATATGCTATTGTAATGATTACAATGTCCATTTTGCAACTGAGCATGCTTGTATTCTAATTACAATGTTCACCTTGCAACTGATGATGTTTTTATAATGATTACAATGTTCATCTTGTAACTGAACATGCTATTATGTCGATTACAATGTTCACTTTGTAACTGAACATGCTATTACAATGATTACAATGTTCATCTTGTAACTAAACATGCTATTATGTCGATTACAATGTTCACTTTGTAACTGAACATGCTATTACAATGATTACAATGTTCATCTTGTAACTGAACATGCTATTATGTCGATTACAATCTTCATCTTGCAACTGAGCATGATATTATAATGATTACAATGTTCATCTTGTAATTGAACGTGCTAATATAATGAATACAATGTTCATTTTGTAACTGATGATGTTATTATAATGTTACAATATTCATCTTGTAACTGAATATGCTAATGTAATGATTACAATGTCCATTTTGCAACTGAGCATGCTTTTATACTGATTAAAATGTCCACCTTGTAACTGAACATGCTATTATAATGATTTAAATGTTCATCTAGTAACTGAGCATGTTTTTATAATGAATACAATGTTCACCTTGTAACTGAACATGCTTTTATAATGATTACAATGTTCATCTTGTAATTGAACGTGCTAATATAATGAATACAATGTTTGTTTGTAACTGATGATGTTATTATAATGATTACAATATTCATCTTGTAAGTTAATATGCTAATGTAATGATTACAATGTCCATTTTGCAACTGACAATGCTTTTATACTGATTACAATGTTCACCTTGTCACTGATGATGTTTTTATAATGATTACAATGTTCATCTTGTAACTACATATGCTATAATACTGATTACAATGTTCATCTTGTAATGAAATATGCTAATATAGTAACTGCAATATTAATTTTGTAACTGAGCATGCTATTATATTGATTACAATGATGATTTTGTAACCGTTGACGCTATTATAATGATTACAATATTAATTTTGTAACTGAGCATGCTATTATACTGATTACAATGTTCATCTTGTAACTGAACATGCTATTATAATGATTACAATGTTCATGTTGTAACTGAACATGCCATTATACTGATAACAATGTTCATCTTGTAACTGGGCATACTAGTATAATGATTACAATGTTCATTTTGTAACTAAACATGCTATTATGTCGATTACAATGTTCACTTTGTAACTGAATATGCTATTATATTGATTACAATGTTCATCTTGTAACTGAACATCCTAATATAATGATTACAATGTTCATCTGGTAACTGAGTGAGTGCTTGGGTCTTAACGTCGTTCTCTCTGGTAACTGAACATGTTATTATAATGATTACAATGTTCATCTTGTAACTGAGCATACTAGTATAATGATTACATTGTTAATTTTGTAACTGAGCATGCTATTATACTGATTACAATGTTCATCTTGTAATTGAGCATGCTATTATAATGATTACAATGTTTATGTTGTTACTGAACATGCTATTATACTGATAACAATGTTCATCTTGTAACTAAGCATGATATTATAATAATTACAATGTTCATTTAGTAAGTGAACATGCTTTTATAATAATTACAATGTTCATCTTGTAACTGAACGTCCTAATATGATGATTACAATGATCATCTTGTAAGTAAACATGTTATTATAATGATTACAATGTTCACCTTGTAAATGAACATGCCATTACAATAACTAAAATATTTATCTTGTAACTGAACATGCTATTATATCAATTACAATCCTCACGTTTCAACTAATCGTGCTAATATAATGATTACAATGTTTATCTTGTAACTGAAGATGCTATTATAATAATTACAAAGGGTGTCTTGTAACTGAACGTGCTATTCTAGTAATTACAATAATCACCTCGTAACTGAACATGCTATTATAATGATTACAATGTTCACCATGTCACTGAAAGTGATATTATAATAGTTTTAATGTTCATTTTGTAACTGAACACGGTATTAGGTTATTGCAATGTTCATCCTGTAACCGAATATGCTATAATACTGATTACAATGTTCATCTTGTAACTGAGCATGCTATTACAATGATTACAGTGTTCATCTTGTAACTGACCATGCTGTTATTATGATTACAATGTTCATCTTGTAACTGAACATGCTAAAATAATGATTACAATGTTCATTTTGCAACAGAACATGCTTTTATACTGATTACAATGCTCATCTTATAACTACATATGCTATAATAATGATTACAATGTTCATCTTGTAATGAAATATGCTAATATAATAATTGCAATATTCATTTTGTAACTAGGCATGCTATTATATTGATTACAATGATGATTTTGTAACAGTTGACGCTATTATAATGATTACAATGTTCACCTTGTAACTGAGCATGCTATTAAAATGATTTAAATGTTCACCTTGTCACTGAACGTGCTATTATCACAATTTTAATGTTCATTTTGTAACTGAACACAGTATTAGGTTATTATAATGTTCATCTTGTAACTGAATATGCTAGTATAATGATTGCAATGTTTATCTTGGCACTGAACATTCTCTTATAATGGTTTCAATGTTCATTTTGTAACTGAACACGCTATTAAATTATTACAATGTTCATATTGTAACTGAGCACGATATTGTAATGATTACAATGTTCACCTTGTAACTGAGCACATTATTATAATGATTACAACATCATCTTGTACCTGAATATGCTATTGTAATGATTACAATGTCCATTTTGCAACTGAGCATGCTTGTATACTGATTACAATGTTCACCTTGCAACTGATGATGTTTTTATAATGATTACAATGTTCATCTGGTAACTGAACATGCAATTATAAGGATTACAATGTTCACTTTGTAACTGAACATGCTATTACAATGATTACAATGTTCATCTTGTAACTGAACATGCTATTATGTCGATTACAATATTCATCTTGCAACTGAGCATGATATTATAATGATTACAATGATCATCTTGTAATTGAACGTGCTAATATAATGAATACAATGTTCATTTTGTAACTGATGATGTTATTATAATGATTACAATATTCATCTTGTAACTGAATATGCTAATGTAATAATTATAATGTCCATTCTCCAACTGAGCATGCTTTTATACTGATTACAATGTCCACCTTGTAACTGAACATGCTATTATAATGACTTCAATGTTAATCTTGTAACTGAGCATGTTTTTATAATGATTACAATGTTCACCTTGCAACTAAACATGCTTTTATAATGATTACAATGTTCATCTTGTAATTGAACGTGCTAATATAATGAATACAATGTTTATTTTGTAACTGATGATGTTATTATAATGATTACAATATTCATCTTGTAAGTGAATATGCTAATGTAATGATTACAATGTCCATTTTGCAACTGAGCATGCTTTTATACTGATTACAATGTTCACCTTGTAACTGATGATGTTTTTATAATGATTACAATGTTCATCTTGTAACTGAGCACTCTATTGTAATGATTACAATGTTCACCTTGTAACTGAGCACATTATTATAATGATTACAATGTTCATCATGTAACTGAATATGCTATTGTAATGATTACACTGTCCATTTTGCAACTGAGCATGCTTGTATACTGATAACAATGTTCACCTTGCAACTGATGATGATTTTATAATGATTACAATGTTCATCTTGTAACTGAACATGCAATTATAAGGATTACAATGTTCACTTTGTAACTGAACATGCTATTACAATGATTACAATGTTCATCTTGTAACTGAACATGCTATTATGTCGATTACAATCTTCATCTTGAAACTGAGCATGATATTATAATGATTACAATGTTCATCTTGTAGTTTAACGTGCTAATATAATGAATACAATGTTCATTTTGTAACTGATGATGTTATTATAATAATTACAATGTTCATCTTTTAAGTGAATATGCTAATGTAATGATTACAATGTCCATTTTGCAACTGAGCATGCTTTTATACTGATTACAATGTCCACCTTGTAACTGAACATGCTATTATAATGATTACAATGTTCATCTTGTAACTGAGCATGTTTTTATAATGATTACAATGTTCACCTTGCAACTGAACATGCTGTTTATAATGATTACAATGTTCATCTTGTAATTGAACGTGCTAATATAATGAATACAATGTTTATTTTGTAACTGATGATGTTATTATAATGATTACAATATTCATCTTGTAAGTGAATATGATTATAATGATTACAATGTCCATTTTGCAACTGAGTATGCTTTTATACTGATTACAATGTTCACCTTGTAACTGATGATGTTTTTAAAATGATTACAATGTTTATCTTGTAACTACATATGCTATAATAATGATTACAATGTTCATCTTGTAATGAAATATGCTAATATAATAATTGCAATATTCATTTTGTAACTGAGCATACTATTATATTGATTACAATGATGATTTTGTAACAGTTGACGCTAATATAATAATTACAATGTTTACTTTGTAACTGAACATGCTATTACAATGATTACAATGTTTATCTTGTAACTGAACATGCTATTATGTCGATTACAATCTTCATCTTTTAACTGAAAATGATATTTTAATGATTACAATGTTTATCATGCAACTGAGCATGCTTTTGTAATGATTACAATGTTCACTTCGTAACTGAACATGATATTATACCTTTTACAATGTTCATCTTGTAACTGGGCATGTTTTTTTAATGATTACAATGATCATCTTGTAACTGAGCACGCTATTGTAATGATTCCAATGTTCACCTTGTAACGGAGCACATTATTATAATGATTACAATGTTCATCTTGTAACTGAATATGCTATTGTAATGATTACAATGTCCATTTTGCAACTGAGCATGCTTGTATACTAATTACAATGTTCACTTTGTAACTGAACATGCTATTACAATGATTACAATGTTCATCTTGTAACTGAACATGCTATTATCTCGATTACAATCTTCATCTTGCAACTGAGCATGATATTATAATGATTACAATGTTCATCTTGTAACTGAACATGCTAATGTAATGATTACAATGTCCATTTTGCAACTGAGCATGGTTTTACACTGATTACAATGTCCACCTTGTAACTGATGATGTTTTTATAATGATTACAGTGTTCATCTTGTAACTACATATGCTATAATAATGATTACAATGTTCATCTTGTTATGAAATATGCTAATATAATGATTGCAATATTCATTTTGTAACTGTGCATGCTATTATATTGATTACAATGATGATTTTGTAACCGTTAAGGCTATTATAATGATTACAATGTTTACTTTGTAACTGAACATGCTATTACAATGATTACAATGTTCATCATGCAACTAAACATGCTATTATGTCGATTACAATTTTCATCTTGTAACTGAAAATGATATTATAATGATTACAATGTTTATCTTGCAACTGAGCATGCTATTATAATGATTATAATGTTCACTTCGTAACTGAACATGCTATTTTAACTTTTACAATGTTCATCTTGTAACCGTTGACGCTATTATAATGATTACAATGTTCACCTTGTAACTGAGCATGCTATTATAATAATTTTAATGATCATTTTGTCACTGAACGTGCTATTTTAATAATTTTAATGTTCATTTTGTAAATGAACACGGTATTAGGTTATTATAATGTTCATCTTGTAACTGAATATGCTATTATAATGATTACAATGTTTATCTTGCCACTGAACATTCTATTATAATGATTTCAATGTTCATTTTGTATCTGAACACGCTATTTTAACTTTTACAATGTTTATCTTGCCGCTGAACATTCTATTATAATGATTTCAATGTTCATTTTGTATCTGAACACGCTATTTTAACTTTTACAATGTTCATCTTGTAACCGTTGACGCTATTATAATGATTACAATGTTCACCTTGTAACTGAGCATGCTATTATAATAATTTTAATGATCATTTTGTCACTGAACGTGCTATTTTAATAATTTTAATGTTCATTTTGTAAATGAACACGGTATTAGGTTATTATAATGTTCATCTTGTAACTGAATATGCTATTATAATGATTACAATGTTCATCTTGCCAATGAACATTCTATTATAATGATTTCAATGTTCATTTTGTAACTGAACACGCTATTAAATTATTACAATGGTAATCTAGTAACTGAACATGCTATTACAATGATTACAGTGTTCGTCTTGTAACTGACCATGCTGTTATTATGATTACAATGTTCATCTTGTAACTGAACATGCTAAAATAATAATTTTAATGTTCATTTTGTAAATGAACACGGTATTAGGTTATTATAATGTTCATCTTGTAACTGAATATGCTATTATAATGATTACAATGTTCATCTTGCCAATGAACATTCTATTATAATGATTTCAATGTTCATTTTGTAACTGAACACGCTATTAAATTATTACAATGGTAATCTAGTAACTGAACATGCTATTACAATGATTACAGTGTTCGTCTTGTAACTGACCATGCTGTTATTATGATTACAATGTTCATCTTGTAACTGAACATGCTAAAATAATGATTACAATGTTCATTTTGCAACAGAACATGCTTTTATACTGATTACAATGCTCATCTTATAACTACATATGCTATAATAATGATTACAATGTTCATCTTGTAATGAAATATGCTAATATAATGATTGCAATATTCATTTTGCAACTAGGCATGCTATTATATTGATTATAATGATGATTTTGTAACAGTTGACGCTATTATAATGATTACAATGTTCACCTTGTAACTGAGCATGCTATTATAATGATTTAAATGTTCACCTTGTCAGTGAACGTGCTATTATAACAATTTTAATGTTCATTTTGTAACTGAACACAGTATTAGGTTATTATAATGTTCATCTTGTAACTGAATATGCTATTATAATGATTGCAATGTTTATCTTGGCACTGAACATTCTCTTATAATGGTTTCAATGTTCATTTTGTAACTGAACACGCTATTAAATTATTACAATGTTCATCCTGTAACTGAACATGCTATTATAATGATTACAATGTTCATATTGTAACTGAGCACCCTATTGTAATGATTACAATGTTCACCTTGTAACTGAGCACATTATTATAATGATTACAATGTTCATCTTGTACCTAAATATGCTATTGTAATGATTACAATGTCCATTTTGCAACTGAGCATGCTTGTATTCTAATTACAATGTTCACCTTGCAACTGATGATGTTTTTATAATGATTACAATGTTCATCTTGTAACTGAACATGCTATTATGTTGATTACAATGTTCACTTTGTAACTGAACATGCTATTACAATGATTACAATGTTCATCTTGTAACTAAACATGCTATTATGTCGATTACAATGTTCACTTTGTAACTGAACATGCTATTACAATGATTACAATGTTCATCTTGTAACTGAACATGCTATTATGTCGATTACAATCTTCATCTTGCAACTGAGCATGATATTATAATGATTACAATGTTCATCTTGTAATTGAACGTGCTAATGTAATGAATACAATGTTCATTTTGTAACTGATGATGTTATTATAATGTTACAATATTCATCTTGTAACTGAATATGCTAATGTAATGATTACAATGTCCATTTTGCAACTGAGCATGCTTTTATACTGATTAAAATGTCCACCTTGTAACTGAACATGCTATTATAATGATTTAAATGTTCATCTAGTAACTGAGCATGTTTTTATAATGATTACAATGTTCACCTTGTAACTGAACATGCTTTTATAATGATTACAATGTTCATCTTGTAATTGAACGTGCTAATATAATGAATACAATGTTTGTTTGTAACTGATGATGTTATTATAATGATTACAATATTCATCTTGTAAGTTAATATGCTAATGTAATGATTACAATGTCCATTTTGCAACTGACAATGCTTTTATACTGATTACAATGTTCACCTTGTCACTGATGATGTTTTTATAATGATTACAATGTTCATCTTGTAACTACATATGCTATAATACTGATTACAATGTTCATCTTGTAATGAAATATGCTAATATAGTAACTGCAATATTAATTTTGTAACTGAGCATGCTATTATATTGATTACAATGATGATTTTGTAACCGTTGACGCTATTATAATGATTACAATATTAATTTTGTAACTGAGCATGCTATTATACTGATTACAATGTTCATCTTGTAACTGAACATGCTATTATAATGATTACAATGTTCATGTTGTAACTGAACATGCCATTATACTGATAACAATGTTCATCTTGTAACTGGGCATACTAGTATAATGATTACAATGTTCATTTTGTAACTAAACATGCTATTATGTCGATTACAATGTTCACTTTGTAACTGAATATGCTATTATATTGATTACAATGTTCATCTTGTAACTGAACATCCTAATATACTGATTACAATGTTCATCTGGTAACTGAGTGAGTGCTTGGGTCTTAACGTCGTTCTCTCTGGTAACTGAACATGTTATTATAATGAATACAATGTTCATCTTGTAACTGAGCATACTAGTATAATGATTACATTGTTAATTTTGTAACTGAGCATGCTATTATACTGATTACAATGTTCATCTTGTAATTGAGCATGCTATTATAATGATTACAATGTTTATGTTGTTACTGAACATGCTATTATACTGATAACAATGTTCATCTTGTAACTAAGCATGATATTATAATAATTACAATGTTCATTTAGTAAGTGAACATGCTTTTATAATAATTACAATGTTCATCTTGTAACTGAACGTCCTAATATGATGATTACAATGATCATCTTGTAAGTAAACATGTTATTATAATGATTACAATGTTCACCTTGTAAATGAACATGCCATTACAATAACTAAAATATTTATCTTGTAACTGAACATGCTATTATATCAATTACAATCCTCACGTTTCAACTAAACGTGCTAATATAATGATTACAATGTTTATCTTGTAACTGAAGATGCTATTATAATAATTACAAAGGGTGTCTTGTAACTGAACGTGCTATTCTAGTAATTACAGTAATCACCTCGTAACTGAACATGCTATTATAATGATTACAATGTTCACCATGTCACTGAAAGTGATATTATAATAGTTTTAATGTTCATTTTGTAACTGAACACGGTATTAGGTTATTGCAATGTTCATCCTGTAACCGAATATGCTATAATACTGATTACAATGTTCATCTTGTAACTGAGCATGCTATTACAATGATTACAGTGTTCATCTTGTAACTGACCATGCTGTTATTATGATTACAATGTTCATCTTGTAACTGAACATACAATTATAAGGATTACAATGTTCACTTTGTAACTGAACATGCTATTACAATGATTACAATGTTCATCTTGTAACTGAACATGCTATTATGTCGATTACAATCTTCATCTTGCAACTGAGCATGATATTATAATGATTACAATGTTCATCTTGTAATTGAACGTGCTAATATAATAAATACAATGTTCATTTTGTAACTGATGATGTTATTATAATGTTACAATATTCATCTTGTAACTGAATATGCTAATGTAATGATTACAATGTCCATTTTGCAACTGAGCATGCTTTTATCCTGATTAAAATGTCCACCTTGTAACTGAACATGCTATTATAATGATTTAATTGTTCATCTAGTAACTGAGCATGTTTTTATAATGATTACAATGTTCACCTTGTAACTGAACATGCTTTTATAATGATTACAATGTTCATCTTGTAATTGAACGTGCTAATATAATGAATACAATGTTTTTTTGTAACTGATGATGTTATTATAATGATTACAATATTCATCTTGTAAGTTAATATGCTAATGTAATGATTACAATGTCCATTTTGCAACTGACAATGCTTTTATACTGATTACAATGTTCACCTTGTCACTGATGATGTTTTTATAATGTTTTACAATGTTCATCTTGTAACTACATATGCTATAATACTGATTACAATGTTCATCTTGTAATGAAATATGCTAATATAGTAACTGCAATATTAATTTTGTAACTGAGCATGCTATTATATTGATTACAATGATGATTTTGTAACCGTTGACGCTATTATAATGATTACAATATTAATTTTGTAACTGAGCATGCTATTATACTGATTACAATGTTCATCTTGTAACTGAACATGCTATTATAATGATTACAATGTTCATGTTGTAACTGAACATGCCATTATACTGATAACAATGTTCATCTTGTAACTGGGCAAACTAGTATAATGATTACAATGTTCATTTTGTAACTGAGCATGCTATTATACTGATTACAATTTTTTTCTTTTAATTGAGCATGCTATTATAATAATTACATTGCTCATCTCGTATTTGAGCAAGCTATTATAATTATTACAATGTTCATCTTGTAATTGAGCATACTAGTATAATGATTACAATTTTAATTTTTGTAACTGAGCATGCTATTTTACTGATTACAATGTTCATCTTGTAATTGAGCATGCTATTATAATGATTACAATGTTCATGTTGTAACTGAACATGCTATGATATTGATAACAATGTTCATCTTGTAACTAAACATAACATTACAATAATTACAATGTTCATTTTGTAACTGAATATGCTATTATATTGATTACAATGTTCATCTTGTAACTGAACATCCTAATATAATGATTACAATGTTCATCTGGTAACTGAGTGAGTGCTTGGGTCTTAACGTCGTTCTCTCTGGTAACTGAACATGTTATTATAATGATTACAATGTTCATCTTGTAACTGAGCATACTAGTATAATGATTACATTGTTAATTTTGTAACTGAGCATGCTATTATACTGATTACAATGTTCATCTTGTAATTGAGCATGCTATTATAATGATTACAATGTTTATGTTGTTACTGAACATGCTATTATACTGATAACAATGTTCATCTTGTAACTAAGCATGATATTATAATAATTACAATGTTCATTTAGTAAGTGAACATGCTTTTATAATAATTACAATGTTCATCTTGTAACTGAACGTCCTAATATGATGATTACAATGATCATCTTGTAAGTAAACATGTTATTATAATGATTACAATGTTCACCTTGTAAATGAACATGCCATTACAATAACTAAAATATTTATCTTGTAACTGAACATGCTATTATATCAATTACAATCCTCACGTTTCAACTAAACGTGCTAATATAATGATTACAATGTTTATCTTGTAACTGAAGATGCTATTATAATAATTACAAAGGGTGTCTTGTAACTGAACGTGCTATTATAGTAATTACAATAATCACCTTGTAACTGAACATGCTATTATAATGATTACAATGTTCACCATGTCACTAAAAGTGATATTATAATAGTTTCAATGTTCATTTTGTAACTGAACACGGTATTAGGTTATTGCAATGTTCATCCTGTAACCGAATATGCTATAATAATGATTACAATGTTCATCTTGTAACTGAGCATGCTATTACAATGATTACAGTGTTCATCTTGTAACTGACCATGCTGTTATTATGATTACAATGTTCATCTTGTAACTGAACATGCTAAAATAATGATTACAATGTTCATTTTGCAACAGAACATGCTTTTATACTGATTACAATGCTTATCTTATAACTACATATGCTATAATAATGATTACAATGTTCATCTTGTAATGAAATATGCTAATATAATAATTGCAATATTCATTTTGTAACTAGGCATGCTATTATATTGATTACAATGATGATTTTGTAACAGTTGACGCTATTATAATGATTACAATGTTCACCTTGTAACTGAGCATGCTATTATAATGATTTAAATGTTCACCTTGTCACTGAACGTGCTATTATCACAATTTTAATGTTCATTTTGTAACTGAACACAGTATTAGGTTATTATAATGTTCATCTTGTAACTGAATATGCTATTATAATGATTGCAATGTTTATCTTGGCACTGAACATTCTCTTATAATGGTTTCAATGTTCATTTTGTAACTGAACACGCTATTAAATTATTACAATGTTCATATTGTAACTGAGCACGATATTGTAATGATTACAATGTTCACCTTGTAACTGAGCACATTATTATAATGATTACAACATCATCTTGTACCTGAATATGCTATTGTAATGATTACAATGTCCATTTTGCAACTGAGCATGCTTGTATACTGATTACAATGTTCACCTTGCAACTGATGATGTTTTTATAATGATTACAATGTTCATCTGGTAACTGAACATGCAATTATAAGGATTACAATGTTCACTTTGTAACTGAACATGCTATTACAATGATTACAATGTTCATCTTTTAACTGAACATGCTATTATGTCGATTACAATATTCATCTTGCAACTGAGCATGATATTATAATGATTACAATGATCATCTTGTAATTGAACGTGCTAATATAATGAATACAATGTTCATTTTGTAACTGATGATGTTATTATAATGATTACAATATTCATCTTGTAACTGAATATGCTAATGTAATAATTATAATGTCCATTCTCCAACTGAGCATGCTTTTATACTGATTACAATGTCCACCTTGTAACTGAACATGCTATTATAATGACTTCAATGTTAATCTTGTAACTGAGCATGTTTTTATAATGATTACAATGTTCACCTTGCAACTAAACATGCTTTTATAATGATTACAATGTTCATCTTGTAATTGAACGTGCTAATATAATGAATACAATGTTTATTTTGTAACTGATGATGTTATTATAATGATTACAATATTCATCTTGTAAGTGAATATGCTAATGTAATGATTACAATGTCCATTTTGCAACTGAGCATGCTTTTATACTGATTACAATGTTCACCTTGTAACTGATGATGTTTTTATACTGATTACAATGTTCACCTTGTAACTGATGATGTTTTTATAATGATTACAATGTTCATCTTGTAACTGAGCACGCTATTGTAATGATTACAATGTTCACCTTGTAACTGAGCACATTATTATAATGATTACAATGTTCATCATGTAACTGAATATGCTATTGTAATGATTACACTGTCCATTTTGCAACTGAGCATGCTTTTATACTGATAACAATGTTGACCTTGAAACTGATGATGTTTTTATAATGATTACAATGTTCATCTTGTAACTGAACATGCAATTATAAGGATTACAATGTTCACTTTGTAACTGAACATGCTATTACAATGATTACAATGTTCATCTTGTAACTGAACATGCTATTATGTCGATTACAATCTTCATCTTGAAACTGAGCATGATATTATAATGATTACAATGTTCATCTTGTAGTTCAACGTGCTAATATAATGAATACAATGTTCATTTTGTAACTGATGATGTTATTATAATAATTACAATGTTCATCTTGTAAGTGAATATGCTAATGTAATGATTACAATGTCCATTTTGCAACTGAGCATGCTTTTATACTGATTACAATGTCCACCTTGTAACTGAACATGCTATTATAATGATTACAATGTTCATCTTGTAACTGAGCATGTTTTTATAAGGATTACAATGTTCACCTTGCAACTGAACATGCTGTTTATAATGATTACAATGTTCATCTTGTAATTGAACGTGCTAATATAATGAATACAATGTTTATTTTGTAACTGATGATGTTATTATAATGATTACAATATTCATCTTGTAAGTGAATATGATTATAATGATTACAATGTCCATTTTGCAACTGAGTATGCTTTTATACTGATTACAATGTTCACCTTGTAACTGATGATGTTTTTAAAATGATTACAATGTTTATCTTGTAACTACATATGCTATAATAATGATTACAATGTCCACCTTGTAACTGAACATGCTATTATAATGATTACAATGTTCATCTTGTAACTGAGCATGTTTTTATAAGGATTACAATGTTCACCTTGCAACTGAACATGCTGTTTATAATGATTACAATGTTCATCTTGTAATTGAACGTGCTAATATAATGAATACAATGTTTATTTTGTAACTGATGATGTTATTATAATGATTACAATATTCATCTTGTAAGTGAATATGATTATAATGATTACAATGTCCATTTTGCAACTGAGTATGCTTTTATACTGATTACAATGTTCACCTTGTAACTGATGATGTTTTTAAAATGATTACAATGTTTATCTTGTAACTACATATGCTATAATAATGATTACAATGTCCACCTTGTAACTGAACATGCTATTATAATGATTACAATGTTCATCTTGTAACTGAGCATGTTTTTATAAGGATTACAATGTTCACCTTGCAACTGAACATGCTGTTTATAATGATTACAATGTTCATCTTGTAATTGAACGTGCTAGTATAATGAATACAATGTTTATTTTGTAACTGATGATGTTATTATAATGATTACAATATTCATCTTGTAAGTGAATATGATTATAATGATTACAATGTCCATTTTGCAACTGAGTATGCTTTTATACTGATTACAATGTTCACCTTGTAACTGATGCTGTTTTTAAAATGATTACAATGTTTATTTTGTAACTACATATGGTATAATAATGATTACAATGTTCATCTTGTAATAAAATATGCTAATATAATGATTGCAATATTCATTTTGTAACTGAGCATACTATTATATTGATTACAATGATGATTTTGTAACAGTTGACGCTAATTTAATAATTACAATGTTTACTTTGTAACTGAACATGCTATTACAATGATTACAATGTTTATCGTGTAACTGAACATGCTATTATGTCGATTACAATCTTCATCTTTTAACTGAAAATGATATTTTAATGATTACAATGTTTATCATGCAACTGAGCATGCTTTTATAATGATTACAATGTTCACTTCGTAACTGAACATGATATTATACTTTTTACAATGTTCATCTTGTAACTGGGCATGTTTTTTTAATGATTACAATGATCATCTTGTAACTGAGCACGCTATTGTAATGATTCCAATGTTCACCTTGTAACGGAGCACATTATTATAATGATTACAATGTTCATCTTGTAACTGAATATGCTTTTATAATGATTGCAATGTTCATCTTGTAACTGAAAATGCTATTATACTGATAACAATGTTCATCTTGTAACTAAGCATGATATGATAATAATTACAATGTTCATCCTGTAACTGAACATGCTATTATAATGATTACAATGTTCATATTGTAACTGAGCACGCTATTGTAATGATTACAATGTTCACCTTGTAACTGAGCACATTATTATAATGATTACAACATCATCTTGTACCTGAATATGCTATTGTAATGATTACAATGTCCATTTTGCAACTGAGCATGCTTGTATACTGATTACAATGTTCACCTTGCAACTGATGATGTTTTTATAATGATTACAATGTTCATCTGGTAACTGAACATGCAATTATAAGGATTACAATGTTCACTTTGTAACTGAACATGCTATTACAATGATTACAATGTTCATCTTGTAACTGAACATGCTATTATGTCGATTACAATATTCATCTTGCAACTGAGCATGATATTATAATGATTACAATGATCATCTTGTAATTGAACGTGCTAATATAATGAATACAATGTTCATTTTGTAACTGATGATGTTGTTATAATGATTACAATATTCATCTTGTAACTGAATATGCTAATGTAATAATTATAATGTCCATTCTCCAACTGAGCATGCTTATATACTGATTACAATGTCCACCTTGTAACTGAACATGCTATTATAATGACTTCAATGTTAATCTTGTAACTGAGCATGTTTTTATAATGATTACAATGTTCACCTTGCAACTAAACATGCTTTTATAATGATTACAATGTTCATCTTGTAATTGAACGTGCTAATATAATGAATACAATGTTTATTTTGTAACTGATG